>NC_135332.1:40111741-40413408 GCF_023851605.1 Tamandua tetradactyla
ATGTAATCAATCCATGCATGCTCAATATTTAGATCTCCTCTAATTACATCATCTGGGGCCACTGGGCTCATTATCCTAAACCCGGTTCATCTTTTTCTCTAATAAAACTATTAGAATTACTGCAGTTCGAGGAGACAGATTTTGGGCCGACAGGTCATCTGCTCTACTATGTGCCTAGTAATAAACTTTTTCTCTCTTTGAAACCCAGTGTCTCAGGAACTGGTCACTGAGCATGTCCGGCAAAAGAATCCACAGCCTTTGTCCAGGAACAACAGTGGGATAACATATTCAAATGTTCAAAATAAACAAACAAAATCATCCCATCAGACAACGAAGAAACCTGTATTCAACAAAGCTATCTTTCAAAAATGAAAGCAAAATAAAAGATATTCCCAGATAAATAAAAAACAGAAAATCTGTGGTTAGCAGACCTGTATTATTAGAAAAGCTAAATGAAGTTCTTCAGGATGAAAACAAATGACTTCAGATAGTATCAAATCCATGCAAAACCCACATAGCACCATCAAAGTAAATTGTATACTGACAGTATAAATACATTATTCCTTTTTTTCTCACATGTGATTTAAAAAGCATTTATATGAAACAACACAACTACAACGTATTATTGGGGTAACAACACATAGAAATGAAATATATGTGTTACTAACAGCACAAAGGAGAAAATGGTTACAAAGCTGCATTGGATTCAAGAAATGACTCCAGATAGTAACTTGAAATCACAAGAATAAAAGAGGAATAAAAATGGTAAATAATAAGGTTAATAGAACAAAATATAAATATATACTGTTATTTCTTCTCTCAATTTCTTTAAAAGCAAAAAATACTTATGTAAACTATTATTTATAAAAACACATTACCGTGTTTATGACATTAATAATTGCAACATGCATAAAATTAATAGCACAAAAAAGGGGAGATGTGAAAAGAGCTACATATATATATAGTGAAAAAATTAAAATGCTAAAGTAGACAATATTTACTCAATGCAAAAGAAAACAGAAGAGGAAGAAGAGCAGAACAAAAAATGACAGGTGAAATTGGCAGGTATAAAGCTAGTTATATCAACATTAAATTAGAATGGGATAAACAACAACCAGATCAAAAGTCAATAAGATTATTGTGAGACTAGAAAAAAACAAAATCCAACACATGCTGCCCATAGCAGACAAACTTTAGAGTCAAAGACATAAAAATACTGACAGTAAGTGGATGGAAAAAGCTGGTGTGGCTATACTAATATCAAACAACATAAACTTTAAAACAAACAAAGAAAAAATATCACTAGGTAAAGGGGGATATTTTACAACAATAAAAGGGTCAACCCATCAGAAGGATATAACAATTACAAACATGTATGTACTAACACCAAAGCACCAACATACATTAAGCAAAAAATGACAAATGAAGGGAGAAAAAACAATTTAACAATAATAGTTGGAGACTTCAATTTCCCACTTTCAGTAACAGAGAAGATCAAGAAGTAAATAAAACATCTAAAATTAATAACCTAAACTTCCACCTTAAAATACTGAGAAGAAGAGTAAACTAAACCTAAAGCAAGCAAATGGAAGGAAATAATAAAGATTCATGCAGAAATTAAAGAAGTAGAGAATAAGAAGCAACAGAAAAAAGCCAAGAAAAGACTAACAAGATTAGCAAACCTTTAGCTAGAGTGACCAAGAAAATGAGATAAACTGAATTACTAGATTCAGAAATGGAGGAAATAAAAAGGATTACTATTAAGAATGGAACAATAGTAAGCCAATAAAGTAGTAACAGTTGAAATGGACATATTCCTAGAAACACACAGATTACTAAAACTGACGGGAAGAAATAGACAATACGAACATACACATAACAAGTAAAAAGACTGAACTGCTAATCAAAAATGTACCCATAAGGAGGGGTAAGGGAGAGAGACATGAGTTCTTTTTTTCTTTTTATTTATTTTTCTGGAGTGATAAAAATGATCATGAGGAATACACACCTATGTGATGATACTGTGAGCCACTGATTGTATAATATGGTTGGACTATGTGTTTGGGCATATTTCTCAATAAAAATTTAAAAAATAATAAACTCAGTGCCGCTCTCTACAAGCCACCTCCTAAAAAGAAATTAAAGCCGAGGCTATAATGACACCATACACACACAAGATGTCATGGAAAAGAAAAAAGAAAAAAATGCCCACAAGGAAAACGCCGGCCCAGATAGTATCATTAACCTAGTTAATTATTTTACCTAGTTTTAAATTTTTTTACCTAGTTTTAAATTACGAAGTTTTAAATAAATTTACCTAGTTTTAAATTACCTAGTTAACTACTAGCAAATCAAATCCAGAAACTTTTAAAATTTATATACTATGACCAAGTGAGATTTAACCTGGGAATGTAAGGTTGGATTATCTTCTGAAAATCAACTATCATTGATGAATTAATTCTACCAAACATATAAAGAAGAATAGTAATTCTCCACAAACTCTTGCTAAAATATAAAGAGTAGGAAACACTTCCCAACTCATTCATGAGGCCATTATTTCCCTGATACCAAAACCAGACAAAGATATCACAACAAAACTACATATCAAAAGTGTAATGATATGGACAAAAAAATTCTCAACAAAATACTAGCAAATCAAATCCAGAAACATTTAAAATTTATATACTATGACCAAGTGAGATTTAACCTGGGAATGTAAGGTTGGATTATCTTCTGAAAATCAACTAATACATCTTATCAATAAAATATAAAACAAAAACTAGACAATCATCCCAACAGATGTAGAAAAAAAAAATGCATTTGACAAAATACATACCCTTTCATGATAAAATATACTTAATAAACCAAGAATAAAAGGGGCACTTTCGCAGCTGGAAAAAGGGAATGAATGAAAAATGCACAGCTAATGTATTACTAATGGTCAAAGACTGGCTGCTTTCCCATTAAAACCAGGAACAACACAAAAATGTTCACTTTCACTATTTGTATTCATCATCGTACTAGCCTAGGAAATTAGGGAAGAACAAGAAATAAAAGGCATGCGAATTGGAAAGGAAAAAGTAAAACTACCATTACTGGCAAATGACAAGATAACGTATTAAAGAAATTCTAAGGAATCCACTAAAAAATTATTGATACAAATAAACAAGTTTAACAAATCTGCAAGATACAAGATCAATATACAAAGATCAACTGTATTTGTATACACTTGCAATGAATAATCTAAAAAGGATATTAAGAAAACTCCACTTACAACAGCACCAAAAAGAATAAAATACTTAGGAATAAATTTAACAAAAGAGTAAAACATACTCTAAAACTACTAAACACTGCTGTGAGAAATTAAAGACAACCTAAATAAATGGAAAGACATCTTGTGCTCATAGACTGGAAGACTTGAAACACTTAATTTAGCAACAATATTTCAAATGATATACAAATTCAATGCAATTCATAACAAGATTTAAGCTGCTTTTAAAAAAATGACAACCTAATTATAAACTTACGTTGCAAATGACCTAGAACAGCAAAAAACATCTTTAAAAAAGACGAAGCTGGAGAAGCCATATCTCCCTGTTTCAGAACTCACTTAAAAAGGAAAAGTAATCAAAACAGTGTGGTATGGCATAAGAACAGACATAGCAATCAATTAAATTGAACAGAGTACAGGTATGACTTGTTTTATTGTGCTTCACCTTATTGCACTTTGCAGATTTGGCCTTTTTTAACAAACTAAAGGTCCTGTTTCAAGCAAGTCTATTGGTGTCATTTTTCCAAAAGCATTTGTTCACTTTGTGTCTCTGTATCACATTTAAATTAAGGTATGTACATCTTTTTTTTTAAGACATAATATTTGAATTTTATAAACACTGGGAAACCAAAAAATTCACATGACTTGCTTTATTTTATTGCAGTGGTCTGGAACCGAACCTGCAAAATCTTCAAGAGATGCCCGTATAGAAACAAACCAATATGTTTATGGTCAGTTTCAACGACAATAGCAAGACCATATAATGGGGAAACAATGGTCTTTTGAACAAATGATTCCAGGAACACAAGCTAAACAATGAAATTGGAATCTTATCTTACATAATATATGAAAATTAACTCAAAAATAGATCAGAGACCTAAATTTAAGAGCTAAAATCATCAAATTCTTAGAGGACAACCTGGGATAAATTATTGTGACCTTGAATCTGGCAATGTTTTCTTTAAAATGACACCAAAGCACAGGCAAAAAAAAAAAATAAACAAACTGGATTTCATTAAAATTAAAAATTTTGTTCATCAAAGGTACTATCAAGAGAGTGAAAAACAACCTACAAGAACCCATGAGTCCATACCAATGGAATTACTTCATTAATTGGGAAGAGGAAACTCCTCTTTAGAGTAGAATTTCAACTAATGAACGTTGAAGTAATGGTGGAATTAGAAAAAAAAACACCATTTGGGAATAAACATAATTAACTGGTTTCAGGCAAGAATCATCACTATATGCTAAAATTAGTGGGCAAATGTATAATGAGAAATAGGATATTTACAGTCTCAAAACATCTCCTCATAAGATACTTATTACAGCAACTTTTACAGACACTGTCTGGATAGGTCATTTAAACAACTGAAACATAGGGAGCCCAAAATAAGAGTGAGGGCCTTTAATCCTGTATAACTTAATGTAATGCCCGGATACATCCTAGAATATATTAAGCAGATAATCAGAAAGTATTGGCAAGGTGCCTTGAAGGATGGGAGAAAAAATATGGAACTATTAAACTTTTCTACCAGAGAAACCGCTGATACTGTGTCAAACATTAGACACACCTAAATTAATAGGGCAAGCCCTTGCTCTTAAGTCTTGCTCTTGTGAAGCCTCTGCATGTAGTGGAGAAGCTTTGCCTACCTATAGGTATACCTAAGAGTTCTGGGGGACCTCTTTCATTGCTCAGATGTGACCTCATTCTTTCTAATCCCAACTCTGCAAGTGAAATCACTGCCCTCCTCCCTACATGGGACATGACATCCAGGGCTGAAAGTCTCCTGGAGGCATGGGAGATGACTCAAGGGATGAGTCCGGCACTGGCACAGAGGGATCAACAATGCCATCTTGACAAAAAGGAGGAAAAGAAGTGTAACAAATAAGGTACCAGTGGCTGAGGGAGTTCAAAGAGTCGAGAGGCTACTCTAGAGGTCACTTTTAAGTAAGCTTGAGTGAGGCATTGCTACCTGTCATAACTTGCCAAACTCCAACCATTCTTGCCAATCCCAAAGAACACCTAGGGCAATATATAAGATTGTACAAAGATTCCATGTACTAGGGTAATTTTCCAAAAACCTACAACCTCCAGATGAGTCCCTGGACCAGATACAGGTTCTGGAACCTTGCGGGCCCAGCCTCTCCAGAATGTCAACTAGTTCCACCTCCCTACCTCACAGTACTGAGGACAACACAGGATGACTATAGAAGTCATTTGGATTCTTGCCAAAGGTACAGAGCCACAATCTAATCATGAGGAAACAGCAGAAAAATCCAAATTGAGGGACTTTCTACAAAATAACTGATTAGTAGCCTCAAAAATGTCAGACATTAAAGACAAGTTAAAAAAAAAAAAAGACTGGGGGCGGGCCGCGGTGGCTCAGCGGGCAAGAGTGCTTGCCTGCCGTGCCGGAGGACCCCGGTTCGATTCCCGGCCCCAGCCCATGTAAAACAAACAAACAAACAAACAAAATATAATAAAACAAGAAAATGTTTAAAAATGTTTCCCTTTCTTCCTCCCTTCCATCCTTCCTTCCTTCTCTGTCTTTCCTTCCTTTCCTCCCTCTCTCTTTAAAAAAAAAAAAGAAAAAAAAAAAAAAAAAAAGACTTCAAAATTAAACACTTTTGTGCATCAAAGAACTTCATCAAGAAAGTAGAAAGACAGCCTACACAATGGGAGATAATATTTGGAAATGACATATCAGATAAAGGTCTAGTATCCAGAATTTATAAAGAGACTGTTCAACTCAACAACAAAAAGACAGCCAACCCAATTACAAAATGGGAAAAAGACTTGAACAGACACCTACCAGAAGAGGAAATACAAATGGCCAAAAGGCACATGAAGAGATGCTCAATGTCCCTGGCCATTAGAGAAATACAAATCAAAACCACAATGAGATATCATCTCACACCCACCAGAATGGCCATTATCAACAAAACAGAAAATGACAAGTGCTGGAGAGGATGCGGAGAAAGAGGCACACTTATCCACTGTTGGTGGGAATGTCAAATGGGGCAACCACTGTGGAAGGCAGTTTGGCGCTTCCTCAAAAAGCTGAATATAGAATTGCCATACGACCCAGTAATACCATTGCTGGGTATCTACTCAAAGGACTTAAGGGCAAAGACACAAATGGACATTTGCACACCAATGTTTATAGCAGCGTTATTTACAATTGCAAAGAGATGGAAACAGCCAAAATGTCCATCAACAGAAGAATGGCTAAACAAACTGTGGTATATACATACGATGGAATATTATGCAGCTTTAAGACAAGATAAACTTATGAAGCATGTAATAACATGGATGGACCTAGAGAATATTATGCTGAGTGAGTCCAGCCAAAAACTAAAGGACAAATGCTGTATGGTCCCACTGATGTGAACGGACATTCGAGAATAAACTCGAAATATGTCATTGGTAACAGAGTCCAGCAGGAGTTAGAAACAGGGTAAGACAATGGGTAATTGAAGCTGAAGGGATACAGACTGTGCAACAGGACTAGATACAAAAACTCAAAAATGGACAGCACAATAATACCTAATTGTAAAGTAATCATGTTAAAACACTGAATGAAGCTGCATCTGAGCTATAGGGTTTTTTTTTTTTTTACTATTATTACTACTTTTATTTCTTTTGTCTATATTAACATTTTATATCTTTTTCTGTTGTGTTGCTAGTTCCTCTAAATCGATGCAAATGTACTAAGAAACGATGATCATGCATCTATGTGATGATGTTAAGAATTACTGAGTGCACATGTAGAATGGTATGATTTCTAAATGTTGTGTTAATTTCTTTTTTTTCTTTCCGTTAATAAAAAAAAAAAAAAAGTGAGAATAAAAACAAAAAACAAAAAACGAGGTGTCAATGGGTTCCAGGGACCAGCCAAATCTAGAGTATCTGAAGTCCCAGGATACACGTGGCATAAATTCCAGAAAGGATCATTAGCCTGGTTTATATAAGGAAATAGGAAATTAAAAAAAAAAAAGACTAAGTAAGCGATCCAGATTTGAGCAGACCAAAGGGGTACAACACGTGATAGTGGATTGGATACTGCACGAGACAATATTAATAATAACCAAGAAATTAGGATTTAAGGGATGATTTTGATTAGCGAAGCATTATACAAAAATTCCTTTTTGCTTTGTGAAATGTTGGAGTAGACAGGGAAATACCTGAGATCTCTGAATTGTAGTCCACTTGCCTTAACATCTCAAATGAGTGTAAAAAGCCCTATTCTGTGCCTTTGTGATTATAAGAGCTGGTCATTCTCTTGCAGAGCAAAGACCCTAATGCTAATGAAGTCAGCCATTAACTACTTCTTCCTCTTGGTTTATATCTTTAGTACTGAAGTATTAGCTCTGCCTCCCCTCCTTTCAACTTATGTTCTCCTATTAAAATGATAATGATAACACTTGACTCCTTTTCTGCTTTGAACTTACTATCTGAAATGACCTCACTCTCCCCTGGTTAAAATCCTTAAAAATCCTGAACCTCCTAAACTTGAAAGAGACAGATTTTGGGCCATTAGGCTGTCTGTTCCCCTGCAACACATGTAGTAAAAACTAGTTCTCTCTTTGAAACCCTGGTGTCTCAGGAATTGTTTATTGAGTGCATCAGCAGAAGACAAGTTTAAAAAAAAGACATAAATTTAAAAGTTCTCACATGAACTATTTCAATGGTTCAATAGTGGACAAGGAGTCAATGGTAGAGGGATATAGGGGGAAACTAAAAGTGTATGCTATAGCCAATAATTAAAAGGTAGATAATGTTAATGGTCACAGTTTGCTAAACCCCATCAACTTTACTTCTGGGGCTTGAACTGAGACTCTCCAAAGCTTTTGTGCACTAGGTTTGCCTTCCTGGAAGGATTCTAGGTCAGATAAATCGTGAAACCCAGAGGGATCAGCCGCTCCAAGATAATCAGTTGATTGCAACCCCCTATCCTTCAGTGTGGACACCCCTTCTCAACATGAAAGAGTTGGAACGGGCATTCCTCAAGGATCCCTGTAGAGTGGGAGAGGGATTAAAGGAGAGAGAAGAGGTATAACAGAGAAAAAAGGATTTAACAAATGAGTATGGCTGCTGACTCACTATATTAATATTCCTTCCAGCCTCCAGTGTTTTGGAGCAGCTAGAAGGAAAAAGCTGAGATGATGGAATGTAAGCACATGACAAACTCTGGGATCTATTCTGTAGTTGCTTGTTGAAGTGTGTTTTGAAAACTATTGTTTTTTTCTTTCTTTGTTTTGTATATATGTTATTATTTTACAATAAAAAAAGTTAAAAAAAAAAAAAAAGACTAAGTAAGCAATACAGATAGGAGCAGATCAAAGGGATACAACATGTGATACTGGACTGGATGCTGTACCAGACAACATTAATGGGTTAACAGCCAAACTTTTTAAAAGTGATAATTAGTATTACATCAATGTTAATTTCTTGATTTTAATAATTATACTACAGTTATATAAGAAACATCCTTCCTTTAGGAAATACACATTTAAGTATAGTCAGTTAATCAAAAGTGTCTCAGAAAAAAATTATATACAGGGAGGGAATTTTAATAAATCAAGTGTGGTAAAATGATAACATCTGTGGAATCTGGGCGAAGGGAATATGGGAATTCTGTGTATTATTTTTGAAATTTCTGTTAGGTCTGAAATAATTTAAAAATTAAAATTCAAAACAATAACTTGACTCAGAACTCAGAGATGAAAGAGAGCAGGGTCTCTGGGAAAAGGTGACTGAACTTTTTAAATCAATTTTAAGATTCAGACTTTTCTTCAAGTTCCTTTATTTATAATAAGAAAAAAAATCGGCTAAATATCTCCCACTTTTAGGCTTGAGATAATAGGCTCTTAATTAACAGTTAGAAGATTTATAGTGGTATTGAATATGAGTGAGTCACTCACATCGTTTCTTCATCAATGTCATTTTCTTCGGTATTACTAGTTGCTGTTGAACTGGCAGAAGAACTGCTGCCATCAAGGTGATTTACTTCATCTTCACCAACAAGATCAAGATCCAGATCTCCATCTGAAAGCTCATGCTATATGAAGGAAAAGAAAACAAGGTTTCTATCCCAAATGTTTCTACTCAGTTAATCATCTCACCAAGCCCATGAACCAAGTCCAGTCATCAGAATTCTCTACTCCTGTGGTTAGGCTACTGAGCCCTAAAGAGAAAAGTCACAAAATCTGGTTAACTGGTACTACTACTAATTTATGATTGCCAATTTCAGATGGGTCCTCAATGTAACAAGAAATGCTTCACAATATCTGAACATCAGCTTCCTCTACTGTTCCTCACAGATTAACATTTCAAACCATCATCCCTCAAGGATTTCTATAAACTATCTATTTGCACAGGAGAAAATACAAATCATTAAGTAGAAACTCACCCAACTTTCAGCTGCCCTAGCTACAAACTTCACCTTTCTTTTAACTCATTCTATCAAAAGTTAAATAAACACTCCCATGAGTGCTCCTATTATCCCCTTAAATGTTTTGCTTTCTGCATTCCCTAAACCTATTATCCCCTTAAATGTTTTGCTTTCTGCATTCCCTAAACCTTATCTTTAACCTCCCTCCTCAATGGCTCCTGGATTTCAACATACAACACAAATCTCTCATCTTGAAATTAACTACTATAAAAAATTTTTTGGCTTATCTCTGTAGCCTTGTCTTGCATTAAAGAATAACAACCGCTACCTGTTCCATTTCTCAAATTCTTATTCTGGTTGCTGTTTAGCTAAAACAAAATCTGACAATCTCCCAAATCCTAAATCAAACCACTGAAGTATGCAGTATGTTAACTACTAATTACAGAAAACGGAAATAGGGCACTTTTTAAAAAAATCCACATTCTCTACGATTTTTTTCTAGAATACACAACACAGATATTAACTACTACAGCTCTCTACAATTAAGCAATTTTTTGATTCTTGAAAAGCTTTGTTAACAACTTCCGATGTGTAGACATAACATTTACTGAAAGCCATATACACTAACAATGAAAATCAATGGGACAAGATTTTCAACACTTTGATTCCCCTACATTATATTGGGAACCATGATCCTATTATTTCTCTTATGAAATGTAAAATAAATCTAAAGCAAGTCTATTTATTACATGATAATCTTCATTCTGAATCTTCTCTTCATCTTCTTCATCCTCTTTGGCTTCTCTTACAGAAACTGTAGTAGGACCACTCTCAAGAAGCATGTCAGAGCTCAAACTAGACTTCTTAGATCGTGTCTCAGGACCATCATCGTTTTGGGGGCTAAGATGACTATCTGGTGGAGACAAATCTCTTGATTTCTGAGTTCGAGACAGTTCAATGGTAAGTCTCTTTTAAAACAAGAACATCACAAATAAACATTAGTCATAATCAATATACAGTAAAAAAGTCAAGTTAAAAAAAAAGTGTATCCATGTTTCTAAAATAAATTCTTAAACCAGCTCTCATTTCCCTCCTGCCTTTTGTTTACAGAAAAAAAATCATGATAAATATATATTGCCCACTTATCTTTTTTTTCATTCTTCTCCTTATGTCTAGTCTGAGCTACACATACAATTAGCAAACTGCATAGTGGACACAATCAGTTGGTTACAAAGTACACTTAACAAAAAAATCTCTGAAAGTGTGAATTCATTAATATTTTCCTCCTTCAACTTTTAACCTCTCTAAGTACTCCTAACATCCTACCTCATCCAAATTTACATTGTGGGAAAGAAACATTGCTCACACAATTCAGTTTACCATTGTAAAATAAAAATTCATTCACTGATCCAGTTCAGTGCTAAAATTCAATAACATTAAGACTTCATAACAGAGAATCTTTCAATTGTGCTGTAAGTTAGGATCCTCAGAATCCAAGACAGCTTGAGAAGAGAAATACCCAAATAACTAAGAGAAATACAAACAGTTCACCTCAAATTAGAACAGTACTTTCCAATATAGCTTTATACAATGATGGAAATATTGCCCAATATCTTAGTCACTAAATGGAGCTACTGGTGATGAGCATTTAAAATGTAGCTAGTGCAACTAAAGAAGTGAATCTTCAAATTTGAATTAATTTAAAATTAGATAGCCACATGTGGTTAGTGACTACTGAGATGAACAGTGTAGAATGAAAAGCTCAAAAGTAGTGAAGGCTGGAGAATAGTATACCTGAAGTTTTTCTACAAGATTGCAGACAACAAAAAATATCCAAACTCCAATCACAAACATAGTAAGTGAAAGAATCAAAACGTAACACTAACCCCAAAATATATGCTATTTGCTTACCTCCTTAAGGTTGTTTATTTGTTGGATATAACTAGTCTGTGCAGCTTCCAACTGAGTGATATACCAATGCTGATCTCGGCATTTTTGAAAGAAAGTTGGTGATCGTACCTGAAATCTTAAAAGAAAAACTTCACATGAAAAATAATTCAAACAGTAAAACATTATCAAACTATACTGAGCTGTTTGTATATAACATGGTCTTTCTCAAAAACTTCAGGTATTTATATGATACTACCTGAGACTCAGAGTGTGAGCTCTGAAGCTATGAAAGTCGGCAGTACCCCATATAATAACTGTTTGAAAAGGTGAAAAAGTGATCAGATATCAAGTAGAGATATGAATGAAGCTGATCTGGATAGAACTAAGGTTTATCAGAAGACTGGGTAATGGATGATATCATCCATAATTTAAAACATCAACTTCTGTGTGAGACTAAAGGGAGAGATGCTTATTTGGTGCAAAATTTATATTTTGGGAAGTGCATTTAATTTAACTTATATGGTCAGTTTAATTAAAGACCATATGTACACAGAATCTTCAATAGGGCATGAGATTTTGTTGGTTTGTCCAGGTTAGTGTGATGCCCCAACAAATCCCAGAGTGAAATGGACAGTGAATAAAGAAGTATTTCTAAAGTCCCTTTAAGGGAATGGGGAGAAAGCGGGAAATATTCAACTTCGTCATATGGAGAATTCCTGATATTCTCCACAAGCAGTGAGGACAACCAACTCAATAGGCCAAGCCCTCGATCATGAAATTCACCCTATGAAACTTATTCCTGCAAAGGACAGACTAAGCCTATTTAAAATTAGGCCTAAGAGTCGTCCCCAGAGAATCTCTTGTTGCTCAGATGTGGCCTATCTCTCTCAACCAATACAGCAAGCAAACTCACTGCCCTCTTCCTCTCCACATGGCACATGACTCCCAGGGGTGTGAACCTCCCTGGCAATGTGGGACAGAAGTCCTAGAATGAGCTGGGACTCAGCATCAAGGGTCTGAGAAAATCTTCTCAACCAAAAGAGGGAAGAGGAAAAGAAAGAAAACCAACACAGGAAGTGAACTCACTGCCCTCCCCTCAACATAAGTCATGATTCCCAGGGGTGTAAATCTCCCTGGCAACGTGGGACAGAAATTCCAGGATGAGCTGGAACCCAGCATCAAAGGATTGAGAAAACCTTCTTCATCAATAGGGAGAAGAGAGAAATGAGAAAAAATAAAGTGTCAGTGGCTGAGAGATTTCAAACAGAGTTGAGAGGTTATCCTGGAGTTTATTCTCACGCATTATATAGATATCCCTTTATAGTTTATGGTGTATTTGTAGTGGCTAGAGGAAGTACCTGAAACTGTAGAGCTGTGTTTCAGTAGCCTTGTTTCTGGAAGATGACTGTATAATGATACAGCTTTTACAATGTGACTATGTGATTGTAAAAACCTTGTGTCTGAGCTTCTTTACTTTAGGATATGGACAGATGAGTAAAAATATTTTAAAGGGTGGACAAAGGTTAAAATAAATTGGGTAAATGGAAATACTAGCGGTCAATGAGGGGGAGGGGAAAGGGATATGGTATGTGTGAGTTTTTTCTTTTTTATTTCTAATTCTGGAGTGATACAAATGTAAAAAAAAAATGATCATGGTGATGAATACACAACGATATGATGACACTATGAGCCACTGACTGTACAACACGTATGAAATACTTATAAGTTGAATGTTTGTATGTTAAGTTTTATCAATAAAAATATTTCTAAAAATTATCAAACTAGGCTTAAATCTTCAACTACAAGTTCTACTACAACTGTCGATTATTTGCCAAAATGTGAATGAACTCAGAGTTCCTGGTAATCACCATTTATACATGTAGTACACAGATTATAATGGCATAAAGCAGTAACATTATAAATAGGGGATAAACCCTCAACTAATCTATACAATGTAGTTTAAATACAATGTTGATAATGACTTGGGAAGGAAGAAAATGACTATCTCCCCCTTTTCTTGCCTAGGTCAGGCCATACCTGACAAATAATTGACAAAGTTTATTTTAGAAAGTGCTCTTTTTATTTCCTTCTTCCATCTACTGCTTCCCATACTAAGTGCCCCTCAGGGTCAACACCCAGGATTGCTTAACTGTCACCCAAAGAGTTTCAGCAATGTCCCCAACCCCTCAAGATAGCTGCCTAAAATCAAAACTCCCATTATCACCAGATGCATAGCTTTTTTCAGCCAGGTAAGCAAGTGTCTAGATTAAATCATATCAATGGATAAATGATAAATCTTAATCTATCCAGAGGAATCTGTATTTAAAAGAAACTAATAGTTATTAAAGCAAACCAACCTCTACCTTTGTTACAGTCTAGAATGATTCTACTTACAACGAAAAAAAGTACAGTACGTGTGCAAAGATGTTTCTGAAGAAATGAAGCACCATAAGGAAAGTAATTTGGAAGTATGTAATTCCTTCCAGCCATGTCACTAATATATTAACTCCCAGTGGTTTTTTCTAGGATTTTAGAGGTACTGTAGGAATCTACTGACTATCTAATTCTTATCTACAGCAGACACTCACTTTTACTCAAAGATAGTCATACATAAGAAAGCACAAATGATCTACTTCAATCCCATTCTAACTGGAGACTGTCTGGGCATTGGTAAAAATATTAGTGAGACTTATTTAAGAATACTATTTTCTATAATGATTAATAAAACCTGGCATTATTTTAGCATATGTGCCATGAAACCTAAAGCAAGCAGTAGGTACAACTTAACTTTCTTCTTTAATCACAATACAGTTACTGAAAATCCTTAAATAATTTTTTAAGTACACATAAAATTCCAACAGAATGATGAATTGAGGTTTTTTTTTTTTTAATTTCATGTTTGTTTGCTTGTCTGTTTTGCACGGGCAAGCTCCAGGAATGGAACTTGGGTCTCCAGTTCAGCAGGTGAGAATTCTTGCCACTGAGCCATAGTTGTACTGCCCAACTGTCATGTTTTTATTAAGATATCTTCATAAAGCATATAATTCATCCAAACTATACAATCAAGGGTTCACAGTATCATCAAATAGTGGTACATTCATCACCATATCATTTCTAGAACATTTACATTACTCCAGAAAAATATAAAGAAAAAAGCAAAGCCTCATATATCCCATATCCCTTACCCTCTCCCTCCCTCTTAATGTCCTCTCTAATTTTAAGAATTACAATAGAGTTAGGTTAACTAAGACAGTACAGCGTTGACATATATATATCTGTCAGAAGTGGATCCATACTAACAGAGGCAACTAAGTTTTTTAAAATTTTTTTGCAATATAGTTACCTAATCATTATCAAAGACCAGGGCTACTGGATTACAGTTCGACAACTTCAGGTATTTCCTTCTGGCTATTCTAAAACACTATACTCTAACAGAAAGAAATATCTATATAATGAGTCAGTAGACACGGTCATTTGTTAAATCCTAATTTCTCAATCTCCTTCCTCTCATTAGATCTGTCTCTCAATCTTCAGGGTTACCTGGGCAATGACATTTTAACTTCTTCATGTTGGAGAGGGGTACTGACCTTCCGAGACAGAGAAGTGAACCTGGTTGTTATTCTTGGAGAGACTAGTACCTCTGGGTTTTAGAATCAATCTGGCCTAGGATCAATATGGAGGTCTTAAGTTTTTTGAGAAAATAAACTTACTAAGAAAAGCCTTTATAGAGCCTTTATAGACCTTCATTAAACCTTTACAAAGCCCAGGTAACTCCCTAGGTTTTTGAGAAATTCTGTGGGTTGGGGCATGGTATACTGTGGTAGTGGGATGAGGTTTGAATTTTGAGCAACCTCTCATGAAATAAATATACTGAGTAATAGGACAATTAAAAGCATAATCTGTATGAACCCAACAGCAATTTATTTATACCACTATTACAGCAGCATCTGGCAGAATAGTAAATTGTATTTTATATTTCATTTTGAATCCCCAGAGGACAAAGACAAAGTCTTATTCCTTTCTTATAATAAGCCCAGTACCAGGACATGGCACAGACTCAATAAAGACTGCTGGATAAATAATAATTGAACACTACAACAGAAATCCTTTCTTGTACTTACATATAGGTCTATAAGTAAACAATTTTGTTATAAACAGAGATGGCCTAAATAAAGAACTGGAGGTTGGTGAAATTATATAAATTTCACTAATATAAGAAACACTCTCTCATAGATAGCCCCTAGAAAGATTCACCATTGCTATGATGCTAATAAGGGGACAACTAGGACTATAAAAAAATGGCTCTTCCATAGGTTGGTAAAAATGGTATTTGAATAATTTTGCATCCAATCTCCATGGCTGACATATGAAAGAGCAACAAAGATTTTTCTTGGTGAATGATGTTTCTAAAACAGCTGAAAATTTATGATATGAAACTAAAGTAACCCCCCCACCAGCAAAGAAAAGATGGCCAAAACATAAGTGTTCTTTCCTACACTTACTTATCCAGCCTCCTCAAGAACTAAGAGCTCATACTAAGTAAACTTTATGAGTACAGTGAACAGCCAAGGTGTTTTTGTTGGAAATCTGCTAACTTGATAAATATGCCAACATTTCTCAGTTCAGACATACATGAATCATTTTTTTTCTTGAGTACAAAAATTCTCTATTTGATCATCAAATTATATTATCTTATTATGAACTAAATGACCAAAAACATCTGACCTATAAAGGCTATCCATACACTAAATACGGCTGCTTTTGTTTTATATATAGTCAATGTTTGTGTTCTGTTCTTTCTTGAAAATAAACAGCACACCTTTTATCCCTTAAGTTTGTTTTTAATCGACTTTCATCTGTCTCCCTTTTATCTTGCTGTTATCTAGAAAGTCTTTTCTGAAACCAAACTTGTAAATTCAGTCACCCAAATATAATACACAATGTTAAGTGAAAATAAAAACACTTATTCCCTCACTACTCTTAGGTTTCCAAATTGATGAGGATGCTGGACAGATAAATGGGCCATTCCTACATTTACTGGGGCAGGATTTCCTTTTTTATGGAATTATTGACTATCTGTCAAACACATTTCTAACTACACAGAACTCCTGTAATGAAATGGTTAAGAAAGAGATAAGATTAGTGAGTATGAATTTCAATATTCATCTTTGTAAAGCACTAATGACATTTCCTCCATGACAAAAGCCACAATTGTGACTCTTTCTTATTACCTTAAAATTACTGTATCATTTTGTCGATTTAAATAGCCTTCATTTGCAAGTAAGTCCAAACGGAAAAATCTATTATAACCCCAGCATTCTCCAACTTCGAAGTCAGATGCAAATTCTCGAATGATATTTTTAGTAGGATCATTGCAAGACTGATGAACCATCTCTACACGATATTCATATCTAAAATTGAAAAACAAGCCATTAATATGGAGCTAATAAAGTAATAATAAAAGACAGACTCAACTAAACATTAAGTAAGGTCATAAATTATCGAAAAAGAACGCTATCAATATATACAGCAATATTCCTTTCAGAAAGGATTGTATAATTAACAGAAACAGCAGTATTGTGTATGGGCCATGAAATGTGACCAGCAGTAAACTATTTTTTCCTCGTAAAAATGATAATCATTTTAGCAGATATAAAACAGTACCTCAAAAAGTAAATAAATTTCATATAAAATAGTATTTCAAGGTTGCTCTTGTTTGTTATACTAGCAATGCTAAATATTTTTTATATATTCATAACCTGTATTTTCTCACATATGAATATTCAGTCATATCTATTATTCTTTGAGGTTTATCACCACACAATTTAAAATAAACGAGAAATTCCCAAATATTCCACTATGTTTTCAAATACACATTTTTTTTTTTTTAACATGGGCAGGCACCAGGAACCGAACCCAGGTCTCTCTATGGCAGGTGAGAACTGTGCCACTGAGCCATCGCTGCCTGCCCTCTAATATACTTTATAATAGAGAAATTCACTATGTATTCAGAAATTCTTATTTATAAAATTTTCTAATTGAAGATAAGTAAATATTGGGAAAACCAATATATTCTGGTTTCTATAACCTTACTGTATAAAATTTTCAATTTTCCAAAAAGATAAAGACTACAAATTCATTTATATAATGTGGTAAGAATATAAAGTCAAGAACAGTTGGGGAGGTGGGGGAACTATTGATAATAGCCATCAAAATAGAAAATGAACACTCCATTACTCCCAAGCAATTCCACTTATAAGAATTTATCCTATAGATAAATTCACATAAGCAGGAAAATTTCTATGCAAATGGATGGATATTCACTACAGTACTATTTGTAACTTTAAAAATCCAGAAATGACATCAATATCCTCAATAAAGGCTGACTGAATAGATGAAGTGATATAAAGGAATATTATAATGCAGTATATAATACTATAATAATATAATTCAACTGTCAAAAAATACTAATGATTTCTACATGTACTGAAAGGAAAAGCTCACAGTGCATTAATGGAAAAGGGCAAGCTACAAAACAGTTTATATGGTATAATTTCATTTGAATAAATTTTTTAAAATATAAAAATATATGCATCAACATATCTTCTAAGAGGACACATAAGGCAACTTCATAGTAGTTATGTCTGGAGAGAGGAAATTAAAGATGAGGAAGAAAACGGGAAATTTTGGGTATGTATGTATATGTATACAACAGAGAAGTGTTATTTATTTTTACAGATTTCTAATGGATAGGTAGGATAATAGTCCCCCAAAGATGTCCCAGAACCTATGAATATGTTAAGTTCTATGGCAAAAGGGACTTTACAGCCTTTATTAAGGTTATATAGACCTTATAATAGAGCTATATAACTTATATATAATGGGGAGATTATGTCTTTAAAAGCAGAGAAATTTTTCCAGCCAGAAGAAGAAAGATGGAGCAGCAGGGGAAGTCAGAGAGACTCCAAAGGAATGATGAATTCAACACACTACTGCTGGTGCTGATATGGAGGGCAAGACTGGAGAGAGGCATCTGGGAGCTATGGTCAGTACCCCTTAACAGCTAATAAGGAACAGGAACTTCAGTCCTGCAACTGCAAAGAACTGGATTCTGCCAATAACATAAATAAGCTTAAAAGCAGAATCTTCCTAGAGGAGCTCCACACCTTGATTTGAGCCTTACGAAAGCCGAGCACAAAGACCAGCCAAGCCAACCCAGACTTCTGTCCTACAGAAATGTGAGATAATAAATGTGTTATTTTGAGTCACTCAGTTTGTGGAAAGTTATTATAGCAACAAGAGAAAACTAATGCAGATGGCATCATTGAATTTTGTCTCTTCTGGGGAATCTTAAAGATTCCCCAGATGACCTTTAAGATTTTATAATGGTCCACTAAGTCAGGACTTCATCAATTTATACCTCTTTCATTTCACTGTTCAGTAAAAATATAGTACACAGCATGCTTCTGAAAGGAAATACAGGAATATCATGGGGGGTGGGGGTGGGGGCAGGCAGTTTAGCACTGGTTGAGAACATTAACTCTGCCATAGAAGGCCTGGGTTTAAATCCCAGCTCCACCACCATTCTCAGTTGGATGAGTTACTGAGTTACTATGGGGATTGTCTACATTTTTTCCTATTCATTACACATCCTAAGGTTTTTGTGCAACTATGCAATTTTCTTTAATGTCAACCTTGATGAACCATTAAGCATTAAAAGTGACATTTAGATACTAATATAATTAAGTGAATCTAAATAAGGTAAGCCAACGAAGATATTACAGAGTTGCCACCTTCCGCTTTCACCCACTTTCCCCTATTGCAAACATATTATATAAACGTAATACAGTTGTCAAAACCAAGAAATTGACATTGGTATAATATTATCAACTAAACTATAGATGTTATTCAGATTTTATCAGTTTTTCCACTCACATCCTTTTTCTGTTCTAGCATATAATCCAGTATCCCACTTTGCATCTAATTGCTAAATAACCTTATACTTCTCCAATCTGTGACAGTTTCTCAGTTTATCCTTGTCTTTTATAATCTTGAACTTTGGAAGAACACTAGTCAGGTATGTCTGATTTTTTGTGTGATTAGATTGAAGCTATGAGTTTTGGGGACTATCACAGAAGTGTGGGCTTCTCAGCACATCATATCAAGGGATACATGATGTTAAACTTCAATCACCTAATTACGGTGGTGCCTGTCAAATTTTTTTCACTCAAAGCTATTATTTCACTACTTATAATTAAAAAGTTACCTTGGGGAGATAATTTAAGGCAATGCAAATATGTTGTTTTCTCATTAAACATGTGTTCTCTAACTTTGAATTCACGAGTTGCTCTTACCTGCAACTATTACTACTGTGGTATTCTTATTATGCTTTTATATTTATCTCACTCTTCTATACTTATTAATTGGAATTCTTGTTTGTCTTTTTCTTTTGAGAACTTCCCTACTTTCTGTCACCACTAGATGCTCTAGGTCCATCCTATATTCTTCTGGCACCAGCCCAAGAATCAATGACTTCTCCTAAATGTCCTGGTTCTTTTTATCGGAGAATGGTGTTTATAAGCCAAGATCTGAACATTAATTAAGCTCATTACTACTGAGGTGTAACTAATTCTAGGTGTGAAAAGGAAATATATATATTCTTTTTTTTAACATGCACATATATCAATTTTGATATTTAAGAGAAACCTTAGAACATTTTAAAACAAACTGGATGCTCAAAATTCAGAATATTTTTTAAAACAAACCTACAAACTTGGAAAATTTCTTCAAACAACAAATATTTCACTTCTTCCTACATATATTAAACTGCGATAAAATGAGATTACCTGTCAAAGTGGAAATATGATTCTCATTTAAAGACAGATAAATAGAAGCATAAAACTGAAAATTGATAAAGAAACAATAAAAAATATTGAAAAAATATGGAGAAAAGAGATACTTATGGACTCAATAACAACCAGTATCAAATACAGATAAAACACTTTCTGAAAAAACAGTTGTTTTGGATGAAAACGCATATAAATGTTTAAGAAAAAATATCATTCTTTTAATCTTAGTTCTTTAAAATCATGACAAGAGATAAACTTATGCTACCAATAAATATGGCAACTAAAGCCCCACTACTTACAAAGCAACTCAATCACAATCACAGATAAAAGCATAAATGTGAATATCACAACTAAAATTCTTTTACTTGTTTCAAACCTTCCTTAGCTCAGCATAGCAGCCTATGGAACAGATGGTGGTTTGATGTCCCACATTATCTGGGCAGTGATTCACATTACAATGAAGGTCTTTAATGTCTAGTTTTTAGCACACCTAATGTACAAATTCAGGATATTTGTATCTCCATTCTAGTCTGCTCCCTGAAAGGATTCCAGGTGCTCAAGTAAGCTGTTGAATCTTAAAATCATCTGGGACAGAGAACTAGTGAGAAACTGGCATGCAATCTTCAAACTTCAGAAGAATGGGGCAAAAAACTGCAGCTGAGACATAAAGTGCACCAACTTGGGCCTGGGAGGACAAGCTAGGAAAAAAATCTCTTTGGAAGGCAATCTGCAACACCCAGGAACACTGGTGCATGCTGAGAAATGTTTGATGCATACCAAAGGCAAGATACATGCTTAGAAAGACCTGAGAAGAACCTAACTATTCACTAAAGGATAAGCATTGAAGGGGAGCCCAACAAAGTCAATCTACAATACAACTGATAATTAAAAAAAAAAAAACAGAGCAAACCCAGGGAAGGGGGGAGAGGTAACACATCAAAACACTCTGAAGCTCAGACTATAACGAAAAACTTACAAGGCGTGGGCTCTGTGGCTCTAAAGCTTTTTCCAAAACTGGTTCCCTCTTAAACGGCTCTAGTAAGCAACCCCACCTTGAACGAGTGGAGACACATCTCAATGGAAACCACCTCAACTAAAAGTATCACCCACAAATGGGTGGGTCACATTTCCATGGAAACAATCAAAATGATCCCACCCAGCAATACAGAATGAGGATTTTTAAAATGGCTTTCTGGGGTACACCACAGTTTCAAACTGGCACACCTTCCAACAATGGCATTTCTTCTCAAGAGCACATGGATATTTTCCCAAAATAGACCAAATATTAGGTCACAAAACAAGTTGCAATAAAATTTAAAAGACTGAAATCATACAAAGCAGCTTCTCCAACCACAAAAGATTGAGGCAAACAATCAATAACAGGAGAAAAACTGGAAAATTCACAAATATGTGTTAGGTAAACATACTCTTAAATATCCAATGCATCACACGGGAAATAAGAAAATTCTTAGAGACAAAGGAAAATGAGAACAGAGCACTCCAAAATTTAGAAGATGATGCAAAACCAGTGCTCAGAGGGAAATACATAGTTGTAAATACCTACACTAAAATAGAAAACCATGTAATTCCCAGCCCTGTACTCCCCCCACCCTACCCCCCAAACAAATTCAACAAATGGTGATGCAATAATAGGACAGTCACCTGGAAGAAGGATAAAATGTGACCGCCACCATACAGCATACAAAAAAAAAAGTGTGTGTATATGTGTGTGTGTGTGTGTGTGTGTGTGTGTATACATATGAAAGATCTCAAATCAATAATTTAACTTAACATATTGAGAAGCTAGAGAAAGAAGCACAAACATAACCAAAAGTCAGCAGAAGGAAGAAAAAAATGAAGATTAGAACAGAGCTAAATGAGATAACAGTAAAACAGAGAGAAAATGAGAACCAAAAGTTAATTCTTGAAAAGAATAAAACTGACAAACCTTTAGCTAGACTGACAAGAGAGAAGATGCAAATAATTAAAATCAGAAGAAAAAAATGTGGAAACATTACTAATGGCCTAGCAGAAATTAAAAGTATTATAAGAGAATAGTATGAACAAGTCTATGCCAACAAATCAGATCACCTGGAAAACATGGAAATATTACTTTAAAAAAACAAAATAACCCCACAATTTAACTAAACCAACTCAAAAAGTAATAAAAGATCTATCTCAACAGACATATAACAAGAGAGTCAAACAGTAATAAAAAATCTCCAAACAAAAAAAGGTCTCAGACCAGCTGTCCTCACCAGTGAATTCTCCCAGGAAAGAACACTTCCAAACTCTTCCAAAAAAACTTCCTTACTTATCTCATCAGTCTAAAATTACTCTGATATCAAAGACAAATAAAGACATCACAAGAAAAGAAAATTACAGACCAATTTCCCTTACTAATGCAGATGCAAAAATCCTCAACAAAATACTAGGAAAGCAAAGCAAACAGTACATTCAAAGGATTATGCACCAGGACCAAGTGGGATTTATCCCAGAAATGCAAAAGCAGTTCAACATATCAATCAATGTAATACATCAACATTAATAAACAAAGAAAAAAAAACATTAAAATCTCAATTGACAAAGAAAAAGAAGTCAACAAGATCCAACTCTTTCATTATAAACACACTGAGAAAAATAGAAATAGAAATTCTTTAATATGTTAAAAGCTATTTTATCATATGAATTGTGTTAATGAAACACATTTATGAAAACTCCACATCCTTGCTTTCGAATTTAAAATCTTTCTTCTGCAATATCTAATCTACATTTCCTCACCAAATCTATTCTTTCTTTTTTTAATTTTTATTAATAAAACCAATCAACATACAATGTGAACATTCTTTTTTCATCAAATAGTTGTATATTCATCATCATGATCATTTCTTAGAACATCTGCATCAATTCAGAAAAAGAAATAAAAAGAAAACAGAAAAAAAAATTCATGCATACCATACCCCTTACTTCTCCCTTTCACTGATCACTAGCCATTCATATAGGACGTCCTATATGAATGATCACTAGCATTTCAATCTACTAAATTATTTTAACATTTGTTCCCCCTATTATTTATTTATTCTTAATCCATATGTTTTACTCATCTGTCTGTAAGGTAGTTAAAAGAAGCATCAGACACAAGGTTTTCACAATCACACAGCGAAAGCTGTATCATTATACAACCATCTTCAAGAAACATGGCTACTGGAATACAGCTCTACATTTTCAGGCAGTACCCTCCAGCCTCTATGTTGCACCTTAAATAAAAAGGTGATATTTATTTAATGTGTAAAATTAACCTCCCGGATAACCTCTTGACTCTGTTTGGAATCGCTCAGCCATTGACACTTACCAAATCTATTTTTCATTTCAAGAAAATAAATGTCAGTCTTTTTCATATTTTTCCATTATCTACTTGGCTTTTCGAAACTGTGGGATACAATTATAGCTCTACTAAATGTCGTGTGCTAATTCTAAAATCTGTTTCAGTTCTCACTTGATTTTCAACAGATTGATTTTTCTTCTCATCTACTGGTCATGTTTTCTTGATTCTTTGTATGCCTGGCAGTCTTTGGGTGCCAGAAATAGTAAACTTTACCTTACGTGCTAGATATATATTTTTTGCCTTAAAATCTTCTTGAACTTTCTGTGATGCAGTTACATTTACTGGCAATAATTTGATCCTCTAGAGTCTTGATTTTATTATTTGTTAAGGTGGGTCCACAGCAGTATTCAAGTCTGGGCTGTTTCACATTACTGAGGCAATACCTTCCTGAATAGTCAATTCAACACCCCATCATTATAATTTTGTTCTCCCGTCACTGGTAGGAACAGAGATGGTTCCTCGCCCTATATGAATGGCAAACACTACTCTCTGTAATCCTTATAGATATATGGTTCTTTCCTCAACCTCAGGAGGTTTCTTCACACACATTCCCTTTATAAATACTTTGTGAATACTTCGGGGGTCCCTGGGGTTCTCTGCACAGCTCTCTTCTTTCTGGTATTCTGTTAATAAATTCTAGATTCCTTGGTCTTCCGGAATGTAGCACTAACTCCTCAACTCAGTGAGGATCTGCCTCAATCCTTACTCCCTGAATTGGAGCCTGGAAACTCAGTGGTAAACTGGGGGCAACTGTAGACCTCACTAATTTTGTATCTCCTGTCCTGGAATTACTTTTTATTTGCTGTCTCCTGTCCAATGTCTAGAAAATATTTTCTGGTGGTGTTTTTTTAGCATGTGTTAATTTTTGTTATTGTTTAAAAGAGACAGGGTAAATCCTATCTCTGTTACTCCATCTTGGTTGGCTCAACAGCTTTAAATGCAGAGTAGAAAGAAATTGAAAAAAAAAAAAAGCCCACTAATATTATTCCAGATTCTATATTTCAACCAATACTTAACAAACAATCACTTATTCTTTTGCTGTAATATAAAGTAAGACCCACAATTACCTGAAAAAGTTTTTACAATATTCCCCTTTGACAAAAAGTAGATTAGTGATTGACAGGGACTGGTAGGGGTGGGATGGATGAGAAGTGACTGCTAATGAGTACAGAGTTTCTTTGTGGTGTAATGAAAATATTCTGAAATGACATGTTGGTGATGGTTGCACAATTCTATGAGTATGCTAAAAAACACTAAAGTATATACTTTAAAAAGGTGAATTTTATTAGTGAGTAAATGAAATATTATTTTTAAAATATGTACTCCAATAACATATCACATTCATAAAATGCATAGGTCATATTTTCTACCTAAACTGTGAACAAAGCAGCTTATCACAATAGACTAGATGCTGCAACAGATGAGATCAAGTGTCTTTTAAGTCAGGCATTAAAAAGATATGCAAAACTGCAAAGCAGTAATAGCATTCTCACAATACATTTTTTTGCTTTGGAAAAAGTTATCTTTCATTAAAACTTTATGATATTTTATAATAAAGTTGTTATTTTAGAGTGAATTAATAAAATGTTTGTTCCTTTTTAATTTTCTCAGTTTTAATTTCGAATTCAGAGAACATCATTAGATATAATCCACATTAAAAAAGAACACTTTGGGGTTCTGAGACCAATGAGTTTCAGAACTGATAGTCTATGCCATCATATAATTCCAGGGATTCCACACAAGTGTAAATCAAAACAGATACAGTGATACAGTAATTAACAGAAGTAACTAACATAGAAAAACTGCTAAGAGAAAATGTATGTAAATATACATTACAGCTTGTTATTTAATTATATGTCTTACTTGGAAGTTTCAGGCAATCCAGCTGAGAGTTCCAGAAACACAGATAAATAGTAACCACGCACAACTCCATTTCCATCCTAAAAAATAGTAATAGATTGCGTAAATATAAATTCCAGATAAACAGAAAGGTAAATGCAAAAAATTAAGCAACAAAAAACCCTGATTATATGTGATCTAAGGACTAGAAAAGACTTCCAAACTTAAAAGCAATAATAAAAAAAATTGTAGATTTGAGTCAATAACAATACTAAACTTTTGTACCAAATACCCACGAAAACATCACAGCATACAAACTAAGAAAAACAGAAATAATTACGAAAAGAGTTAATACTTCTCAAATACAGAGAACTCTTACAAGTCCCTCTTAATGAAAAAGAAAACTCCCAATGGAAAAATATAAATATTCATTTTCATTAGAAATCAGTGAGACGAAAAAAAAACTAAATCAATTTTAAGACCCTAAAAAAAAAGAATCAGTTAGAAAAACAAAACAAAGATAAAAGTAAATATGATGTCTATATGTTTATATGTTAGGACTTCATCTAAGAGTCTGTCTGAGAAGTATGACATAGTTTAAATCTCCACTAGAGAAAATTTTACAAAGATAATTACCCTATTTCCTCAGTTACTTTGTTAAAGCCTTAGTCTTTGCATTTTTTTCTTTTTTTATTGTATAATATGTATACAAAGCAAAGAAAGAAAAAAGCAATAGTTTTCAAAGCACTATTCAACAAGTAGTTATAAGACAGATCTCAGAATCTGTCATGGGCTACCATACCATCATCTCAGATTTTTCCTTCAAGCTAGTTCAGATCATTGGAGGCCAGAAAGGATATATATATATATATATATATATTTTTATGTTCATTAAAAAAAAATTTTTTTAAGCATAACACATACAGAAAAAAGCAATAAATTTCAAAGCACAACAATTAGTTGTGGAACAAATTTCAGAATTTCGTATGGGTTACAATTCCACAATTTTAGGTTTTTGCTTCTAACTGCTCTAACATGCTGGAGATGGAAAGAAATATCAATATAATGATTCAGCAATCATATCATAACATCAACAGCAATCATACTTGATGTTAAGTCCTACCTTCTCTGTATAACTCCACCATTACCTTTGATCTTTCTCCTACTCGATAGGGGTATTTGGGCTATGCCCATTCTAACTTTTTCATGTTGGAAGGGCTGTCAATAATAAGGGGTAGGGAGATGGAACTAGCTGATGTTCTGGAAAGGCTGGACCCACTAGGTTTCAGGAATTATCTGGTCCAGGGACCTATCTGGAGGTTGCAGGTTTCTGGAAAGTTATCACAGTGCATGGAAACTGTAGAATCTTACACGTTGCCCCAGGTGATCTTCAGGAATGAATGGCTGGAATGGTTTTGGTTGGGGTTTGGCAAGTTATGACAGGTAGAAATGTTTAACTGAAGTTTGCATAAGAGCAATCTCTTGAGTGGCCTCTCAACTCTATTTGAAATCTCTCAGCCACTGATACCTTATTTGTTACACTTCCTTTTCCCCTTTTGGATAGGATCATGCCTTTAGTTTTAAAAAGGACCAAACTTATTATAACTGCACAAAGAGTGCTGAAGGCAGGGACCTTATTACTCATCTCCACAATCTACTGAGATATGACTACAGAGATGTACAAGTACTTATTAACCCCTTCAATCCCAGATTTCAAGGACACTTTGCTCCTAAAAGATCTGGGCAACTTCCAGAGCCTAACATAGGGTAATCACTCAATAACTGCTAATGTTTATTCACTAAATATAATAAGTTATCTGACAAATGCAAATCATTGAGAAACAAAGATTATATATCATATGATTCAACTTTTATGAAATTCTAGAAAAAGCAAGACTGTAATGAAGAAAATAGATCAGTAGTTGCAGGGGAGTCCAGAAGGTGAGAGGAAAGGTTTAAGACAAAATTTTATGGGGTGAGGAAAATCATGATTGTGGTGATAATGAGTCTACAGACATTTGTCTAAGCTAACCAAAATTAGAGAATTTTGTTGGCTCTCAAAACTGATTCAAAAAATGAATTGATAAATATCTTTTTATTCCCCGCTCTTTTGAATTATTTTCCTAGAACAATTTCCCTGGAGTAAAATTAATGAATAAATGAATAAAAGAGAACGAAATTTCTTGGCTTCCGATCTTTATCAGTTAATAAAAATTTCCTTTTGGCTTTTTTTTTTTTAACTTTGAAGAACAGATTTACACGGAGGAAACAAAAACCCCACAACATAAAGGATAAGGATTTTACATCTCAGGATATCTCCCATGTATTAAGTCTACATATTACAAATACTTTTCATAGAAGATATTTTTATACAAATGTTACTTGTATTCAGGAACTATACATAAATCAATCTCTGGTTCTGTTTTAATGGGGGAAGAAGAATAGGGTAACGGGAAAGAACAATTTCAGATACAACTATAACAGAATAGACGTGAAGAAGGCAAACCCTACCTTTTCATCATCTATAGCAAATACCTCAAAATACAACCAAAATCCTTTTAAGCCTTGGGTAATTTTCTCTAAAAGTTTTGAGATAAATTTTTATCATAATTTTGCATTTGCATACCAGATGCCCCTGTAACAAAATCCAGGCTTTAAACAAAGAGTAGAAAGAAGTTACCAATGAAGATAGGGAGGAAGGCAATGAGAGGTATTGCTATATGGGTACAGACTACTATTTGAGGTAATAAGAAATTTTGGGTAATGCGAAGTACAATACTGTGAATGTAATTAATACCACTGAATTGTACACTTAAAATACTTTAAATGAGAAATTTCAAGTTATATACATATGATCACAATAATTTTTTTTTAAACTGGCTTTCAGACTATTAAAAAGACAAGATTCAGGGAAGACTACGGCAACCACAGCATAGTTTTTGCATCTTTCCAAATCCAAACATGACTCAAAACAAAAAGTACTTGGAAAACAAAACCAAAAGCTCCCAAACAACATTACAACAAAATCAGATAATAATGTCCACAATACCTAAAATATAAGCAGGTACATATGTGCCACAAAAATATCCATAATATCAACCTCTGTGCGTGAAAAAGGAATGGGAAGTGATGGGACATCTGATGTACCACAGAACAGTAGAAATCAAGAGGCACTCCCTGAAATCCTCGAGCAAATGTGAGAAAAAAGCTGTTCAATTTAATGTAAGTTGATTACAGGGGGCATAATAACAGAAGGTCTGAAAGAACTAAACAACAGTTTATTTCAAACAATCTAAAAGATCTAAGCAATTACATAAGACATGGAAGAATAACAGATCAAAATTAGAAGAGCTCAGAAAGTCTGTAACACAACTAGGAAAGAAAAGAAATAAAAGAAAAAGATATCTAAGAAATAAAAACAGAACTAGAAAGAACAAAAGAGAAAAAAATACGCAACAGATTATACATTAAGAGGAGTGGACAAAGAACAATTTAAAAAATAAAAAAAAAAGGCAAAGCTAACTTGATAAGAAAGAAAGTGATAAATATTAAAGACAGATGAAGAAGACTCAAAGTACAGATAATGCAAGTCCCTCAGAAAGAAAACCAAAGAAGTGAACAAAATAATATTAAAAATTATAATTCAGGAAAACTTCTAAGTAAAAAAGATCTGAAACTACATACTGAGGGAGCCCAGCATCAACCTAAGAATACTAACAAGGATGACCAAAATACATGGAAGTAAATTATTAGACTTAACAAGTAGATTATTTAGGTACCCAGACAAAATCAGTAAGTTTTTTTTAATGCAATTTTATTGAAATATATTTACATACCTTATAATCCATCCAAAGTATACAATCAGTGAGCAACATCTTTTATGGAAATAAAATTCACTTAGCATCAGACTCAAGAAAATGAAGGAACATATTTAACATCCCAAATGAAAAAAAATATGAGCCAAGGATTTTATATCCAGCAAAAATGACACTGGAGTATAAAGGGCATGAACTGCTTTCAACATGCAAGACTCAGGGAATACTGTTTGGCATTCTTCTCACAGAATCTACCCAGAGAATAAATTTTGAACAGCTGAACTTGGTCTAGACATAGACAAAGGTGGAAAATATTAAATATATAAAGAACTAACACCAAATAAGGATTAAAATGGAGTACATAAAGGATGGCGCCAAGATGGCAGCTTAGTGAGGCGTGGGACTTAATTCGTTGTCCAGAGCAGCTAGTAAAAAGCTAGGAACAGTACAGAACTGCTGGGGCTAAAACACACAGCGTACTCCAGTCTGGACAAGCTGGACTGGCTGCGAGCCCACCCAGAACTGTTATTTCTCCAACCCACAGTGGCCGGCACCACTCCCTAACAGGCTGCTTCCCAGAGGGGATAGGAAAGAGACTTTATCAGCAGCAGGGGCTGAGTGGAACCAAGTTCCAACTGTGGAATTAATTAACAAATTCTGACAACTAAAAATAGGCTTCCAGCTCCACTGAACCTCCAGTAAAAATTGAGATTGCTGGTTTTTGCCCCCAGCACAGAGGGGGCAGGGAAAAAGAAAAAAGAAAAAAAAAAGGTTTTTGCATCAGATAGCACATAAAGCTTGAAAGGGTCTGGGACCTGAGGAAACGAGGGGGCACACAGGACCTGGAGATACACAAAGCAACATACCAACTCTTGATTGGCAAGCCCAAGGAACTGCTGTAATGCTCCAAAAATGATTTTTCTTTTTTGTGGCTGTGTTTCTACAGCTTGACTACTCTTTGGATACAGCTGCAGGGCTTCTCAGTTTCCAACTGCCCCAGAAATAGGCAGAATTAAGATGGTCTGAGGATTGTCTGGAGCCTGAGCCTTCCCGTCAGAGGGATGGGGCCCAGCTCAGGTGGAATTCCTCCCTCAAGGAATCAAGTACCCAGGGTCTGGAAAACTGAAGCCATTAAAGCCAGCCTACAACCTCTCCTTTATATCAATCACGCTGCCAGCAGGGAGAGTCTGCTGAAGTTAAAGGTACCACATCACCTTATGCTGGTGGGACCTGCAGGCAGACAAATGTCACATACTGGGCAGGATAAGAAAAACAGAGACCAGAGGCTTCACAGGAAAGTCTTACAACCTGCTGGGCCTCACCCTCAGGGAAAACTGATGCAGGTGACTCTTTACTTCTGACAGAAGGCCAGTTTGGTCTGGAAAAATCTGGATGGGGTCTATAATGCCTAAGCAAATCCTCCTGAGGGGGGAAAAAAAGGCACCATACAAGCAGGGCAAGAAACAAGACAAATATAACTGGAAAATTCTGATCTGTTAAACAAAACGTAAGCTAGAGGTCTACAATATGCTGAACTGAATGTGAAAGAACAGACAGACAACAAAGTCATCCAGAAAGAAAACCCTGAAAGCAAAAACACCCTCCCGAATGAGCTAACTAAGGGAATTAAACACCTAGATGCCAGCAAAAAATAATGAATCATAAAGGAAAATTGAAACTATGGCCCTGTCAAAGGAACAAACCAATAATTCAAATGAGATACAGGAGTTGAAACAATTAATTCAGAATGTTTGAAGAGACATGGAAAGCCTCATCAAAAATCAAATTAATGAATTGAGAGAGGATATAAAGAAGGCAAAGAATGAACAAAAAGAAGAAATCTAAAGTCTGAAAAAATCGCAGAACTTATGGGAATGAAAGGCACAGTAGAAGGGAAAACAAGGAAAACCTATAATGTCAGATTTCAAGTGGCAGAAGACAGCATTAGTGAACTGGAGGATGGGATATCTGAAATCTGTCAAGCAAAACAAAATATTGGGAAAAGAATAGAAAAATATAAGCAGGGACTCAGGGAATTGAATGACAACATGAAGGGCAGGAATATAAGTGTTTTGGGTGTTTCAGAAGGAGAACAGAAGGGGAAAAAAGGAGGAGGAAAACTATTATCACCGAAAATTTCCCAACTCTTATGAAAGACTTAAAATTACAGATGTGAGAAGTGCAACTACCACAAACAAAACAGATAAAACAGACGTTCTGAAAGACACTTACTAATCAGAATGTCAGATGTCAAAGACAAAGAAAGAATCTTGAAAGCAGCAAGAGAAAAGCAATCCATCACATACAAGGGAAACCCAATAAGACTATGTGTAGATTTCTCAGCATAAACCACGGAGGTGAGAAGACAGTGGGATGATATTTTTAAATTACTAAAAGAGAAAAACTGCCAACCAAGAATTCTATATCCAGCAAAATTGTCCTTCAAAAATGAAGGAGAAATTAAAACATTTTCAGACAAAAATCACTGAGGGAATTTGTGACCAAGAGACTGGTTCTGCAAAGAAATACTAAAGTGAGCACTAGAAAAGATAAGAAAAGACAGGAGAGAGAGATGTGGAGAAGAGTTTAGAAATGAAGACTATCAATAAAGGTAAAAAGAAGAAAAATCAGATATGACACATAAAATCCAAAAGCCAAAATGGTAGAAGTACTGCTCTTACAGTAATAAAACTAAATGTTAATGGATTAAACTCCCCAATCAAAAGACACAGACTGGCAGAATGGATTGAAAAACAGGACCCATCTATATGCTGTCTCCAGGAAACACATCTCAGACCCAAGGATAAACATGGGTTGAAAGCGAAAGCTTGGGAAAGGATATTTCATGCAAATAACAATCAGAAAAGAGCAGGAGTAGCTATACTAATATCCAACAAATTAGACTTCAAAAGTAAAATAATTAAAAGAGACAAAGAATGACACTGTGTATTAATAAAAAGGAACAATTCCACAAGATATAACAGTCATAAATATTTATGCACCGAATCAGAGTGCTCCAAAATACATGAGGCAAACACTGAAAAGGGAAACAGACACATCTACCATAATAATTGGAGACTTCAATTCCCCACTCTCATCAATGGACAGAACATCTAGACAGAGGATCAAAAAAGAAACAGAGAATTTGAATAATACAATAAATGAGCTAGATTTAACAGACATTTATAGAACATTACACCCCACAACACCAGGATATACCTTTTTCTCAAGTGCTCATGGGTCATTCTCAAGGATAGACCATATGCTGGGTCACAAAGCAAGTCTCAATAAATTTTAAAAGATTGAAATCACACAAAACACTTTCTCATATCATAAAGGAATGAAACTGGACATCAATAATAAGCAGAGGGCCAGAAAACTCACAAATATATGGAGGCTCAACAACACACTCTTAAACAATCAGTGGGTCAAGGAAGAAATTACAAGAGAAATCAGTAAACATCTGGAGGCAAATGAAAATGAAAACACAACATATCAAAATTTATGGGATGCAGCAAAGGCAGAGCTAAGAGGGAAATTTATTGCCCCAAATGCCTATATCAAAAAAGAAGAAAGATAAAAAACAGAGAAGTTAATTCTACACTTGCAAGAACTAGAGTAAGAACAGGAAACTAACCCCAAAGCAAGCATAAGGAAAGAAATAATGAAGACTAGAGCAGAAATAAATGAAACTGAAAATATGAAAACAATCAAGAAATCAACAAAACCAGAAGATATAAAACACCTGTACAAAGAAAACTATAAGAAATTGTCAAAAGAAATCATAGAAGACCTAAATAAATGGAAGGGCATACTGTATTCATGGATTGGAAGACTAAATATACTTGAGATATCAATTCTACCTTAATTGGTATTGCATTGAACGTGTAAATGAATTTAAGTCCCAAAAACTTACTTTTCAGAAATAGAAAAACCAATGAACAAATTTATCTGCAAGGGCAGGGTGCCCCAAATAGCTAGAAATAACCTGAGAAAGAAAAACGAAGTCGGAGGCCTCACATTACCTGACTTTAAGGCGTATTACGAAGCTACAGTGGTCAAAACAACAAGATACTGGCATAAAGATAAACCAATTGGAATCGAACAGAATATTTAGATATAGACCCTCTCATCTATGGACAACTGATCTTTGATAAGGCAGTCAAGCCAACTCACCTGGGACAGAACAGTCTCTTCAATAAAAGGTGCCTAGAGAACTGGATATCCAGAAGCAAAAGAATGAAAGAGGATCCATATATCACACCCTATAGAAAAATCAACACAAAATGGATCAAAGATCTAAACATTAGATCTAAGACCATAAAACTGTTAGAAGAAAATGTAGGGAAACATCTTATAAATCTTATAACAAGAGGTGGTTTCCTAGGCCTTACACCCAAAGCATGAGCAATGAAGAAATAAATAAATGGGAACTCCTCAAAATTAATCACTTTCATGTATCAAAGAACTACATCAGGAAAGTAAAAAGACAGCCTACACGATAGGAGACAATATTTTGAAATCATATATCAGATAAAGGTCTAGTATTCAGAATACATAAAGAGATTGTTCAACTCAACAACAAAAAGACAGCCAATCCAATTACAAAATGGGAAAAAAACTTGAACAGATGCTTCTCAGAAGAGGAAATACAAATGGACAAAAGGCACATGAAGAGATGCGCAACGTCCCTGGCCATTAGAGAAATGCAAATCAAAACCACAATGAGATATCTCACGCCCACCAGAATGGCCATTATCAATAAAACAGAAAATGACAAGTGCTGGGGAGAATGTGGAGAAAGAGGCACACTTATCCACTGTTGGTGGGAATGTCAAATGGTACAACCACTGTGGAAGGCAGTTTGGCCGTTCCTCAAAAAGCTAAATACAAAATTGCCATATGACCCGGCAATACTATTGCTAGGTATCTACTCAGAGGACATGAGGGAAAAGACACAAACGGACATTTGCACACCAATGTTTATAGCAGCATTATTTACAACTGCGAAAACATGGAAACAGCCAAAATGTTCATCAACAGACAACTGGCTAAACAAACCATGGTATATACCTACAATAGAATATTATGCAACTGTAAAACAGAATAAAATTATGAAGTATGTAACAACATGGATGGCCCTTAAAGACATTATGCTGAGTGACATTAGCCAGAAACAAAAGGACAAATAGTGTACGGTCTCACTGATATGAACAGACAGTAGTGAATAAACTAGGAGAATTTCAATTGGGAACAGAGACCATCAGGATATAGAAAGAGGGTAAGATATTGGGTAATAGGAGCTGAAGGGATACAGATTGTACAACAAGTCTGATTGTAAAACTCAGAAATAGATAGGACAATATTATATAACTGTAATATAATAATGCTGGAACACTGAATGAAATTGAGAATGACAGAGAGGAGGGCTGGTGGGGCACGAATGAAATCAGAAGGAAAGTTAGACAATAAAGACTGAGATGGTATAATCTAGAAATGCCTAGAGTAATAGTGACTAAATGTACAAATTTAAAAACGTTTTTGCATGAGGAAGAACAAAGGAATGTCAATACTGCAGGGTGTTGAAAACAAATGGTAATTCAAATTTTAAAACTTTAACTTATGTGTGAGACTAAAACAAAAAATGTTTATTTGGTTCAAAATTTATATTTTGACTAGTGCATTTCCTAATATAACTGATGTGGACAGCTTAACTGAACACCATAGGTACACGGAACCTTGAGCAGGGCATGAAGATTTTTTAGGTTTATCCAGAGCGATGTCCTGATAAATCCCAGAGTGATTTGAACAGTGAATAAAAAAGTATTTCCTGACTTCCGGAGAAGATGGTGGCTTAGTAAGACGCGCGGATCTTAGTTTCTTCTCCAGGACAGCTACTAGGGGAGTAGAAACGATACAGAACAGCTCCCAAAGTCACAACAGAGATAAAAAAGACAGCATACCCCATCCTGGAACAGCTGGCTGGCTGAGAGAAGCCGCTCGGGTGAGATCGCCGAGGCGCGCGGGCTTCACCGGGCGGGGCGGGGCGGCAAGCGGCCGGAGTCACTCCCTTACCCCTTCCCGGGCCGGCTGGGAGAATTGGAGAGGCAGTCCCCTGAATCCGTGGCGGCTGGCGCCCACAACACGCGCAGCCCCCCGGACCAACTGAGAGAATTGGATCGGAAATCCCCAGGCCGCGGAGAACGGTGAAGGGTGGGGGAGGCCCCTTCCAAACCCGTGACTCCCCGGGAACGTGCACTCTCCCGGGCGGGCCGCTGCCGCTGGCGCCCTCCCGCCACGCTTGTCGCCCCAGGCCGACTAGGAAATTCGGACGGGCGCTTTCCCGGGCTGCGGCAGTCAGCAACCCTCCCCACGTTTGGACCCCGGGCCAGCTCAAGCCGCTTCAGCGAGCGAACCTCCCGGACGGCGAGAGTTTTCCTAAATTAAAGGTCCCACAGCACCTTTTACTGCTGAGACCCGCAGACAAACGTGTGCCACGAGCGCCACCTACTGGGCAGGATAAGAAAAACAGAACCCAGAGATTTCACAGGAAAATCTTCCAAACTTTTGGATCCAATACCCAGGGAAATCTGTCTAAATGCGCAAACGCCAACAGAAGATAACGGATCACGCTCAAATAACTGAAAATATGGCCCAGTCAAAGGAACAAACCAATAGTTCAAATGAGATACAGGAGCTGAGACAACTAACGGTGAATATACGAACAGAAATGGAAAACCTCTTCAAAAACGAAATCGATAAATTGAGGGAGGACATGAAGAAGACATGGGTTGAACATAAAGAAGAAATAGAAAAACTGAAAAAACAAATCACAGAACTTATGGAAATGAAGGACAAAGTAGAAAAGATAGAAAAAACAATGGATACCTACAATGATAGATTCAAATAGACAGAAGATAGAATTAGTGATTTGGAGGATGGAACATCTGAATTCCAAAAACAACCAGAAACTATCGGGAAAAGAATGGAAAAATTTGAACAGGGTATCAGGGAACTAAAGGACAATATGAAGTGCACAAATATACGTGTTGTGGGTGACCCAGAAGGAGAAGAGAAGGGAAAAGGAGGAGAAAAACTAATGGAAGAAATTTTCACTGAAAATTTCCCAACTCTTATGAAAGACCTAAAATTACAGATCCAAGAAGTGCAGCGCACCCCAAAGAGAATAGACCCAAATAGGCGTTCTCCAAGACACTTACTAGTTAGAATGTCAGAGGTCAAAAGAAAGAGAGGATCTTGAAAGCAGCAAGAGAAAAACAATCCATCACATACAAGGGAAACCCAATAAGACTATGTGTAGATTTCTCAGCAGAAACCATGGAGGCTAGAAGACAGTGGGATGATATATTTAAATTACTAAAAGAGAAAAACTGCCAACCAAGACTCCTATATCCAGCAAAATTGTCCTTCAAAAATGAGGGAGAGAAATCAACTAATAGGTGAACAGAAACAGTACAAAACAGCTCCCGGGGCTACAGCAGGGAATGGACACACAGCGTAACCAAGTCTGGGCTGGCTAGTCTGACTGCGAAACTCAGCTGCGGTGAGTGAGATCCCCGAGCGGCGGGCGATTTCCCGAGCAGCCGCAGCTGCGGCGGTCCGAGCTAATCCCTCCCTCCTTCCGGGGCTGGCTGAGAGACTCGGAGAGACAAGCTTCCCAGCCAAGGCGGCCGGCGCCACACTTTTGCGGGCGGCTTCGAGTCCGCGACTACAAGTCTCGGATCAGAGGGCTATCCAAAGTCTGGGCTGGCAAGTCTGATTGCGAGACCTGGCTGCGGCGAGACCCCCGAGCGGCCGCAGCTGCGGCGGTCCGAGCTAATCCCTCCCTCCTTCCGGGACTGGCTGAGAGACTCAGAGAGACAAGCTTCCCAGCCAAGGCGGCCGGCGCCACACTTTTGTGGGCGGCTTCGAGTCCGCGACTACAAGTCTCGGATCAGAGGGCTATCCAAAGTCTGGGCTGGCAAGTCTGATTGCGAGACTTGGCTGCGGCGAGACCCCCGAGCGGCCGCAGCTGCGGCGGTCCGAGCTAATCCCTCCCTCCTTCCCGGGCCGGCTGAGAGGATCGGAAAAGTAAGTTCCCCAAGCCGAGGCAGGCGGCGCCCTTCTTTTGCGGGCGGCTTCGAGTTTCGGCTTTAAGTCCGCGGCTACGAGTCCCGGATCAGAGGGCTATCCAAAGTCTGGGCTGGCTAGACTGACTGCGAGACTCGGCTGCAGTGAGACCGCCGAGCGGCGTGCGATTTCCAGATCAGCGGCAGCTGCGGTGGTCCGAGCTACTCCCTCCCCGCTTTCCGGGCCGGCTAAGAGTATTGGAGAAGCAAGTTTCCCAAGCCGAGGCAGGTGGCACCCCTCTTTTGCGGGCGGCTTCGAGTCTCTGCTTCGAGTCCGCGGATACGAGTCTCAGATAGGAGGGCTATCCAAGCCGCGGAAGCCCCCGCCCCACGGGAGGCTTCCTGGTCCGGTGGGGAATCCCCCAGGCCCGCTGCGGCCCGCAACCAGCCACAGGGACCCCTAAAGCCGCGGCAGCTGACGCCCCCACAACGCGCGGCCCCTGAACCAACGGAGAGATTTGGATCCGAAATCCCCAGGCCACGGAGATCGGTGACTGGGGGAGACCCATTCCAAACACTTGAGACAAACGTGTGCCACGTGCGCCACATACTGGGCAAGATAAGAAAAACAAATCCCAGAGATTTCACAGAAAAATCTTACAACCTTGCTGGGTCCAACACCCAGAGAAATCTGAATAAATGCCCAGACGCCAGAGCAGAAGACAACTGTCCACGCTCAAAAGATTGAGAATATGGCCCAGTCAAAGGAACAAACCAATAGCTCAAATGAGACACAAGAGCTGAGACAACTAATCCTGAATATACGAACAGAAATGGAAAACCTCTTCAAAAATGAAATCGATAAATTGAGGGAGGAATGAAGAGGACATGGGCTGAACATAAAGAAGAAATAGAAAAACTGAAAAAACAAATCGCAGAACTAATGGAAGTGAAGGACAAAGTAGCAAACATAGAAAAAATAAGGGATAGTTACAATGATAGATTTAAAGAGACAGAAGACAGAATTAGTGATTTGGAGGATGGAACATCTGAATTCCAAAAAGAAACAGAAACTATAGGGAAAAGAATGGAGAAATTTGAACAGGGTATCAGGGAACTCAAGGACAATATGAACCGCACAAATATACGTTTTGTGGGTGTCCCAGAAGGAGAAGAGAAGGGAAAAGGAGGAGAAAAACTAATGGAAGAAATTTTCACTGAAAATTTCCCAACTCTTATGAAAGACCTAAAATTACAGATCCAAGAAGTGCAGCGCACTCCAAAGAGATTAGACCCAAATAGGTGTTCTCCAAGACACTTACTAGTTAGAATGTCAGAGGTCAATGAGAAAGAGAGGATCTTGAAAGCAGCAAGAGAAAAACAATTCATCACATACAAGGGAAACCCAATAAGACTATGTGTAGATTTCTCAGCAGAAACCATGGAAGCTAGAAGACAGTGGGATGATATATTTAAAATACTAAAAGAGAAAAACTGCCAACCAAGACTCCTATATCCAGCAAAATTATCCTTCAAAAATGAGGGAGAAATTAAAACATTCTCAGACAAAAAGTCACTGAAAGAATTCGTGACCAAGAGACCAGCTCTGCAAGAAATACTAAAGGGAGCATTAGAGTCAGATACAAAAAGACAGAAGAGAGAGATATGGAGAAGAGTGTAGAAAGAAGGAAAATCAGATATGATATATATAATACAAAAGGCAAAATGTTAGAGGAAAATATTATCCAAACAGTAATAACACTAAATGTCAATGGACTGAATTCCCCAATCAAAAGACATAGATTGGCAGAATGGATTAAAAAACAGGATCCTTCAATATGCTGTCTACAGGAAACACATCTTAGACCCAAAGATAAACATAGGTTGAAAGTGAAAGGTTGGGAAAAGATATTTTATGCAAATAACAACCAGAAAAGAGCAGGAGTGGCTATACTAATATCCAACAAATTAGACTTCAAATGTAAAGCAGTTAAAAGAGACAAAGAAGGACACTATATACTAATAAAAGGAACAATTAAACAAGAAGACATAACAATCATAAATATTTATGCACCGAACCAGAATGCCCCAAAATACGTGAGGAATACACTGCAAACACTGAAAAGGGAAATAGACTCATATACTATAATAGTTGGAGACTTCAACTCACCACTCTCATCAAGGGACAGAACATCTAGACAGAAGATCAACAAAGAAATAGAGAATCTGAATATTACTATAAATGAACTAGACTTAATAGACATTTATAGGACATTACATCCCACAACAGCAGGATACACCTTTTTCTCAAGTGCTCATGGATCATTCTCAAAAATAGACCATATGCTGGGTCACAAAGCAAGTCTTAACAAATTTAAAAAGATTGAAATCTTACACAACACTTTCTCGGACCATAAAGGAATGATGTTGGAAATCAATAATAGGCAGAGTGCCAGAAAATTCACAAATACGTGGAGGCTCAACAACACACTCCTAAACAACGAGTGGGTCAAAGAAGAAATTGCTAGAGAAATTAGCAAATACCTCGAGGTGAATGAAAATGAAAACACAACATATCAAAACTTATGGGATGCAGCAAAAGCAGTGCTAAGAGGGAAATTTATTGCTCTAAATGCCTATATCAGAAAAGAAGAAAAGGCAAAAATTCAGGAATTAACTATCCATTTGGAAGAACTGGAGAAAGAACAGCAAGCTAACCCCAAAGCAAGCAAAAGGAAAGAAATAACAAAGATTAGAGCACAAATAAATAAAATTGAAAACATGAAAACAATAGAGAAAATCAATAAGGCCAGAAGTTGGTTCTATGAGAAAATCAATAAGATTGATGGGCCCTTAGTAAGATTGACAAAAAGAAGAAGAGAGAGGATGCAAATAAATAAGATCAGAAATGGAAGAGGAGACATAACTACTGACCTCACAGAAATAAAGGAGGTAATAACAGGATACTATGAACAACTTTACGCTAATAAATACAACAATTTAGAGGAAATGGACGGGTTCCTGGAAAGACATGAACAACCAACTTTGACTCAAGAAGAGATAGATGATCTCAACAAACCAATCACAAGTAAAGAAATCGAAGCAGTCATTCAAAAGCTTCCTAAAAAGAAAAGTCCAGGACCAGACGGCTTCACATGTGAATTCTATCAAACATTCCAGAAAGAATTAGTACCAACTCTCCTCAAACTCTTCAAAAAAATCGAAGTGGAGGGAAAATTACCTAACTCATTCTATAAAGCCAACATTACCCTCATACCAAAACCAGGCAAAGATATTACAAGAAAAGAAAACTACAGGCCGATCTGTCTAATGAATATTGATGCAAAAATCCTCAATAAAATTCTAGCAAATCATATCCAACAACTCATTAAAAGAATTATTCATCATGACCAAGTAGGATTCATCCCAGGTATGCAAGGATGGTTCAACATAAGAAAATCAATTAATGTAATACACCATATCAACAAATTAAAGCAGAAAAATCACATGATCATCTCAATTGATGCAGAGAGGGCATTTGACAAGATTCAACATCCTTTCCTGTTGAAAACACTTCAAAGGATAGGAATACAAGGGAACTTCCTTAAAATGATAGAGGGAATATATGAAAAACCCACAGCTAATATCATCCTTAATGGGGAAAAATTGAAAACGTTCCCCCTAAGATCAGGAACAAGACAAGGATGTCCACTATCACCACTATTATTCAACATTGTGTTAGAGGTTCTAGCCAGAGCAATTAGACAAGAAAAAGAAATACAAGGCATCAAAATTGGAAAGGAAGAAGTAAAACTATCACTGTTTGCAGACGATATGATACTATACGTCGAAAACCCGGAAAAATCCACAACAAAACTACTAGAGCTAATAAATGAGTACAGCAAAGTAGCAGGTTACAAGATCAACATTCAAAAATCTGTAGCATTTCTATACACTAGCAATGAACAAGCGGAGGGGGAAATCAAGAAATGAATCCCATTTACAATTGCAACTAAAAGAATAAAATACCTAGGAATAAATTTAACTAAAGAGACAAAAGACCTATACAAAGAAAACTACAAAAAACTGCTAAAAGAAATCACAGAAGACCTAAATAGATGGAAGGGCATACCGTGTTCATGGATTGGAAGACTAAATATAGTTAAGATGTCAATCCTACCTAAATTGATTTACAGATTCAATGCAATACCAATCAAAATCCCAACAACTTATTTTTCAGAAATAGAAAAACCAATAAGCAAATTTATCTGGAAGGGCAAGGTGCCCCGAATTGCTAAAAACATCTTGAGGAAAAAAAACGAAGCTGGAGGTCTTGCGCTGCCAGACTTTAAGGCATATTATGAAGCCACAGTGGTCAAAACAGCATGGTATTGGCATAAAGATAGATATATCAACCAATGGAATCGAATAGAGTGCTCAGATACAGACCCTCTCATCTATGGTCATTTGATCTTTGATTAGAGGGTCAAGCCAACTCACCTGGGACAGAACAGTCTCTTCAATAAATGGTGCCTAGAGAACTGGATATCCATATGCAAAAGAATGAAAGAAGACCCATCTCTCACACCCTATACAAAAGTTAACTCAAAATGGATCAAAGATCTAAACATTAGGTCTAAGACCATAGAACAGTTAGAGGAAAATGTAGGGAGATATCTTATGAATCTTACAATTGGAGGCGGTTTTATGGACCTTACACCTAAAGCAAGAGCACTGAAGAAGGAAATAAATAAATGGGAGCTCCTCAAAATTAAAAACTTTTGTGCATCAAAGAACTTCATCAAGAAAGTAGAAAGACAGCCTACACAATGGGAATCAATATTTGGAAAGAACATATCAGATAAAGGTCTAGTATCCAGAATTTATAATGAGATTGCTCAACTCAACAACAAGAAGATAGCCAACCCAATTACAAAATGGGAAAAAGACTTGAATAGACAAATCTCAGAGGAGGAAATACAAATGGCCAAAAGGCACATGAAGAGATGCTCAATGTCCCTGGCCATTAGAGAAATGCAAATCAAAACCACAATGAGATATCATCTCACACCCACCAGAATGGCCATTATCAACAAAACAGAAAATGACAAGTGCTGGAGAGGATGCGGAGAAAGAGGCACACTTATCCACTGTTGGTGGGAATGTCAAAGGGTGCAACCACTGTGGAAGGCAGTTTGGCGGTTCCTCAAAAAGCTGAATATAGAACTGCCATACGACCCAGCAATACCATTGCTAGGTATCTACTCAAAGGACTTAAGGGCAAAGACACAAACGGACATTTGCACACCAATGTTTATAGCAGCATTATTTACAATTGCAAAGACATGGAAACAGCCAAAATGTCCATCAACAGAAGAGTGGCTAAACAAACTGTGGTATATACATACGATGGAATATTATGCAGCGTTAAGACAGGATAAACTTATGAAGCATGTAATAACATGGATGGACCTAGAAAACATTATGCTGAGTGAGTCTAGCCAAAAGCTAAAAGACAAATACTGTATGGTCCCAATGATGTGAATCGACACTCGAGAATAAACTTGGAATATGTCATTGGTAACAGAGTTCAGCAGGAGTTAGAAACAGGGTAAGATAATGGGTAATCGGAGCTGATGGAATACAGACGGTGCAATAGGACTAGATACAAAAACTCAAAAATAGACAGTACAATAATACCTAATTGTAAAGTAATCATGTTAAAATACTGAACGAAGCTGCATCCGAGCTATAGGTTTTTGTTTTGTTTTGTTTTGTTTGTTTTGTTCTTATTATTATTACTTTTATTTTTTTTTCTCTATATTAACATTCTATATCTTTTTCTGTTATACTGCTAGTTCTTCTAAACCGATGCAAATGTACTAAGAAACGATGATCATGCATCTATGTGATGATGTTAAGAATTACTGATTGCATATGTAGAATGGTATGATGTCTAAAAAAAAAAAAATGGTCAGCACAATACTGCCTAATTGTAATGTAATTATCTTGGAACACTGAATGAAGCTGCATCTGATCTATAGTTTTTTTTTTTGTTTGTTTTGTTTTTTTTTTCTCTTATATATTTTTGTACTTTTTATTTTTATTTGTGTTTTCTCTCTGTGTTATCACTTTATTTCTTTTTCTGTTGTAGTGCTATTTCTTTCTCTAAATCGATGCATATGTACTGAGAAATGATGACCATACACCTATGTGATGATATTAAGAATTACTGATTGCATATGTAGAATGGATTGATTTCTATTGTTGTGTTAGTTAATTATTTTAATTAATAAAAAAAAAATGAGGGAGAAATTAAAACATTCTCAGACAAAAAGTCATTGAGAGAATTTGTGACCAACAGACCAGCTCTGCAAGAAATACTAAAGGGAGCACTAGAGTCAGAACCGAAAAGACAGAAGAGAGAGGTATGGAGAAGAGTGTAGAAAGAAGGAAAGTCAGATATGATATATATAATACAAAAGGCAAAATGGTAGAGGAAAATATTATCCAAACAGTAATAACTCTAAATGTTAATGGACTGAATTCCCCAATCAAAAGACATAGATTGGCAGAATGGATTAAAAAACAGGATCCTTCGGGCGGGCCGCGGTGGCTCAGCGGGCAAAGTGCTTGCCTGCCATGCCGGAGGACCTCGGTTCGATTCCCGGCCCCAGCCCATGTAAAAAACAAACAAACAAACAAAATACAATAAAACAAGAAAATGTTTAAAGATGTTTCCCTTTCTTCCTTCCTTCCTTCTCTCTCTGTCTTTCCTTCCCTTCCTCCCTCTCTCTTTAAAAAAAAAAAAAAAAAAAAACAAAACAGGATCCTTCTATATGCTGTCTACAGGAAACACATCTTAGACCCAAAGATAAACATAGGTTGAAAGTGAAAGGTTGGGAAAAGATATTTCATGCAAATAACAACCAGAAAATAGCAGGAGTGGCTATACTAATATCCAACAAGTTAGACTTCAAATGTAAAACAGTTAAAAGAGACGAAGAAGGACACTATATACTAATAAAAGGAACAATTAAACAAGAAGACATAACAATCATAAATATTTACGCACCAAACCAGAATGCCCCAAAATACGTGAGGAATACACTGCAAACACTCAAAAGGGAAATAGACACAAATACCATAATAGTTGGAGACCTCAATTCCCCACTCTCATGAATGGACAGAACATCTAGACAGAGCATCAATAAAGAAATAGAGAATCTGAATATTACTATCAAGGAGCTAGACTTAACAGACATTTATTGGACATTAAATACCACAACAGCAGGATACACCTTTTTCTCAAGTGCTCATGGATCATTCTCAAAGATAGACCATATGCTGGGTCACAAAGCAAGTCTTAACAAATTTAAAAAGATTGAAATCATACACAACACTTTCTCGGATCATAAAGGAATGAAGTTGGAAATCAATAATAGGCGGAATGCCAGAAATTTCACAAATACGTGGAGGCTCAACAACACACTCTTAAACAACGAGTGGGTCAAAGAAGAAATTGCAAGAGAAATTAGTAAATACCTCGAGGCAAATGAAAATAAAAACACAACATATCAAACCTTATGGGATGCAGCAAAGGCAGTGCTAAGAGGGAAATTTATTGCCCTAATTCCCTATATCAGAAAAGAAGAAAAGGCAAAAATGCAGGAATTAACTGTTCACTTGGAAGAACTGGAGAAAGAACAGCAAACTAATCCCAAAGCAAGCAAAAGGAAAGAAATAACAAAGATCAGAGCAGAAATCAATGAAATTGAAAACATGAAAACAATAGAGAAAATCAATAAGACCAGAAGTTGGTTCCATGAGAAAATCAATAAGATTGATGGGCCCTTAGCAAGATTGACAAAAAGAAGAAGAGAGAGGATGCAAATAAATAAGATCAGAAATGGAAGAGGAGACATAACTACTGACCTCACAGAAATAAAGGAGGTAATAACAGGATACTATGAACAACTTTACGCTAATAAATACAACAATTTAGAGAAATGGACGGGTTCCTGGAAAGACATGAACAACCAACTTTGACTCAAGAAGACATAGATGACCTCAACAAATCAATCACAAGTAAAGAAATTGAATTAGTCATTCAAAAGCTTCCTAAAAAGAAAAGTCCAGGACCAGATGGATTCACATGTGAATTCTACCAAACGTTCCAGAAAGAATTAGTACCAATTCTCTTCAAACTCTTCAAAAAAATCGAAGTGGAGGGAAAACTACCTAATTCATTCTATGAAGCCAACATCACCCTCATACCAAAACCAGGCAATATATTACAAAAAAAGAAAACTACAGACCAATCTCTCTAATGAATATAGATGCAAAAATCCTCAACAAAATTCTAGCAAACTTTTACTGGTGGGACCCGCAGACAAACGTGTGCCACGAGCGCCACCTACTGGGCAGGATAAGAAAAACAGAACCCAGAGATTTCACAGAAAAATCTTACAACCTTGTTGGGTCCGACACCCAGGGAAATCTGACTAAATGCCCAGACGCCAGCAGCAGAAGATAACTGTCCATGCTCAGAAGATTGAGAATATGGCCCAAAGGAACAAACCAATAGTTCAAATGAGATACAAGAGCTGAGACAACTAATGCTGAATATACGAACAGAAATGGAAAACCTCTTCAAAAATGAAATCGATAAATTGAGGGAGGACATGAAGAGGACATGGGCTGAACATAAAGAAGAAATAGAAAAACTGAAAAAACAAATCACAGAACTTATGGAAGTGAAGGATAAAGCAGAAAAGATGGAAAAAACAATGGATACCTACAATGATAGATTTAAAGAGACAGAAGATAGAATTAGTGATTTGGAGGATGGAACATCTGAATTCCAAAAAGAAACAGAAAATATCGGGAAAAGAATGGAAAAATTTGAACAGGGTATCAGGGAACTCAAGGACAATATGAACCGTACAAATATACGTGTTGTGGGTGTCCCAGAAGGAGAAGAGAAGGGAAAAGGAGGAGAAAAACTAATGGAAGAAATTATCACTGAAAATTTCCCAACTCTTATGAAAGACCTAAAATTGCAGATCCAAGAAGTGCAGCGCACCCCAAAGAGATTAGACCCAAATAGGCGTTCTCCAAGACACTTACTAGTTAGAATGTCAGAGGTCAAAGAGAAAGAGAGGATCTTGAAAGCAGCAAGAGAAAAACAATCCATCACATACAAGGGAAACCCAATAAGACTATGTGTAGATTTCTCAGCAGAAACCATGGAGGCTAGAAGACAGTGGGATGATATATTTAAATTACTAAAAGAGAAAAACTGCCAACCAAGACTCCTATATCCAGCAAAATTGTCCTTCAAAAATGAGGGAGAAATTAAAACATTCTCAGACAAAAAGTCACTGAGAGAATTTGTGAACAAGAGACCAGCTCTGCAAGTAATACTAAAGGGAGCACTAGAGTCAGATACAAAAAGACAGAAGAGAGAGGTATGGAGAAGAGTGTAGAAAGAAGGAAAGTCAGATATGATATATATAATACAAAAGGCAAAATGGTAGAGGAAAATATTATCCAAACAGTTATAACACTAAATGTCAATGGACTGAATTCCCCAATCAAAAGACACAGATTGGCAGAATGGATTAAAAAACAGGATCCTTCTATATGCTGTCTACAGGAAACACATCTTAGACCCAAAGATAAACATAGGTTGAAAGTGAAAGGTTGGGAAAAGATATTTCATGCAAATAACAACCAGAAAGGAGCAGGAGTGGCTACACTAATATCCAACAAATTAGACTTCAAATGTAAAGCAGTCAATAGAGACAAAGAAGGACACTATATACTAATAAAAGGAACAATTAAACAAGAAGACATAACAATCATAAATATTTACGCACCGAACCAGAATGCCCCAAAATACGTGAGGAATACACTGCAAACACTCAAAAGGGAAATAGACACAAATACCATAATAGTTGGAGACTTCAATTCACCACTCTCATCAATGGAAAGAACATCTAGACAGAGGATCAATAAAGAAATAGAGAATCTGAATAGTACTATAAATGAGCTAGACTTAACAGACATTTATAGGACATTACATCCCACAACAGCAGGATACACCTTTTTCTCAAGTGCTCATGGATCATTCTCAAAGATAGACCATATGCTGGGTCACAAAGCAAGTCTTAACAAATTTAAAAAGACTGAAATCATACACAACACTTTCTCGGATCATAAAGGAATGAAGTTGGAAATCAATAATAGGCGGAGTGCCAGAAAATTCACAAATACGTGGAGGCTCAACAACACACTCCTAAACAACGACTGGGTCAAAGAAGAAATTGCTAGAGAAATTAGCAAATACCTCGAGGAGAAAGAGGCACTTATCCACTGTTGGTGGGAATGTCAAATGGTGCAACCACTGTTGAAGGCAGTTTGGCGGTTCCTCAAAAAGCTGAATATAGAATTGCCATACGACCCAGCAATACCATTGCTGGGAATCTACTCAAAGGAATTAAGGGCAAAAACTCAAATTGTTCCTTGAAGTAAAAAAAAAAAAATCTCTTGATTGTTTTAAATAAAGAAATTCTGTAAAGTAAAATGTAATGATGTTTATGATAGCTCTTAGATTTTATAAGAACAATTAATTTCAAATAATTATGTTGGGAAATATATTGATAGCTAATAAGAATATTAGTAGATATCTAAAAGAAAAGAAGATTAGTAATTAGTTGTAAAATTTCCATTAGCATTACCATAGCCAAAACATATCTTCTACCTCTGCCAAACTTGGTTGAAAGGGAGTTCCTATTTTCAGAAATGTACAGTATAAAGCCCATCATGATAGCTGACACTACTAAGAAATTGATAATGTGAAACTTTTGAAATTTGATAAGTAGAATTCTGAAAATATTCTTAAATTCATGCTGTGATGATCTGTACTTGAATTTCAGCTTTGGCTCCAAGTTGCTTAGCATTTGACTAAACTTTATATTTTTGTTCTACCTCTAAGTTTTCATGATTGACATGTCCACTAGAGGACATGCTACTGTCCAGCATACCTCCAATTCCTTTTTTAGACCACTAGAAACAAAAATGTTTAAAGGTATGATGGAGGAGTTTAAAGCCAAGAGTCCTAGATATAGGATGACAAAGAAATCTCTGAAGCCATTTCTTCTATCCACACTATTATTTCCACTGTCATTAATTGCTAAATTAACACAGTAGTCAGAAGTAATTCCAACCTATAGGACAAGAAGGGAGACGGGTTTGGCTGCAGCTTATGGAATATGATGAAGAATGGGCTAAGAAAATTCAGAGTGAAAAGTTTCGCTGGCATAACTCTCAGTGGCTGGAGATGGTAGAGAGTCGTCAGATGGATGAGAGTGAACAGTACTTATATGGTGATGATCGAATTGAGCCGTACATTAATGAAGGAGATATTCTTGAAAGACCTGACCTTTTCTACAACTCAGATGGATTAATTGCTTCTGAAGGGGCCATAAGTCCAGATTTCTTCAGTGATTATCACCTTCAAAATGGAGATGTAGTGGGTCAGCATTCATTTCCTGGTAGCACTTTTCATCCAAGGATTTCAAAGTGCTTTACAAATACGCACTAATTAAGCCTCACAAACAGCCAGAGCCTTGGAATGGATGGCTTTGGCCAATCAGTTGGCATTCTTGGACGCCCTGCCACAGCTTATGGATTCCGCCCTGATGAACCTTTCTACTATGCCTATGGAGCTCGATAAAGATACCCTTTTCATATGTACTCTCACTTAGAAGAAATCTGTGTGGGTTGGGTTAACATTGTATCTTGGTCTAATAATGCATGTTGTGATACTATTATGGATCTGTGTAATTTTTATTTTTCCCATGTTAGCTGCAGATTAACGCCAACCCCTTCTGTCTAATGTTACGTACGGTTTGATGTTCACACTGTTCACTCATGAAACCATATCTTGCTTGATGTTTAATAGCATTTCCTAAGAGACTCAAAAATGAATGTTGAAAAGATACTTGATTGGAAAATAAGCACTACATTATGTATATTAAGTGACTAATTTAATTTCAATTAAAAAGAAACACAAAATACAAATGAATGATTGAAGATCAAAAAAAAAAAAAAGGTATTTAAAAAGAATTTCAGATATTTCCTCTAACAGTAAAACATCTTTCTAGAATTCAGAAATAACTCAATGAAATGTGAGGTTCATTCTTATTTTTCTGAAGGTTTAGTAATATAGCCAATAAAGAAATAAAAAATCATCATTACACTAATTCCTTATTTCACTAAAAAGCTGATGGGTGTGCTTTAGAACACTGGAAGAAAAAACCTTGGCTTCAAATGGTATCAGAAATGTGAAACACTTACTGGGTAAACTTTTAATCTCCAGCATAGTCCTGAAACTTGAAGAGGTGGACTGTAAACAGGATCTGCTCTCTGGCGCAAAGTGCTAAAGAAAAAGAAAACCAACCAAATTCCGAGATCAAAACCCCTGTGAAATGGAAAAAGGCATAAACAAAATCCAACCACTTTATTTACGCTACATATTTGAAGCCCTAGACAAGTAAATGAAGGTGACTGAACAAATCAAGATTCTACTACATAAGTTTAGATATACTTACATCTGAAAGAAGAGCAAATTTAACGATACTAAGATACTGAGCAATACCTTTCAAGTTTCAGGAAAAAAAAATGTCAACTTTGGGACATTAAAAGGAGAGGGAAACTATAAGTAAGTATCCTGAATTTAATTATTATTGAAGCAGGAATTCACTATTTCAAAAAAAAATAATGTGTTTCTTCATTTCCCTGTACTATAAATATCCTTTAATTTAATACAGAAAAACATAGAACATGTGCTAAATTTAATGTATGTGAGAAAAATCTCATAGGAGTGACTGTTAAAATTATCCTAAAAGAAAAAGCAATTAAATGGGGAGTGGTATAAATACTTGCATTTTGTCCTTATTTTGATAGTTATCACCTACTTGGAGTTCTTCTCCTTCAGGAAAGATCTTATATTCTTAACTCTCCATTTCCTGACGTTGAACCAAGATCAATGAATCCAGTGGTCTTCTTCTTTCCTCTTTCACTTCACAGGTTGGGGTAGAAGATCTCACCGATTTCCTATCATCCCATCACTTTCCAAAACCACCCCTGCCTTAGCAAAAGCCAAGTAAGCCCTCTTCTTTGAAACAGTGGTTTCCTCTTCCCAGAGTAGGGAAGCAATCAGTGTAAAATTAAAATAGAAAACAAACAAATGACCTCCATGTTTCCAATAGGAAACTCATTTCTTCTAAAACTATGAACTTCAATGACACAATTTACTAGATCTCTATACTACCCAGGAAAGATATCTTCTTTGCTCTTCTTCATGTAAACATATAGAAAAAAAAAACAGTAATTGTCAAAAACTCTTACCTGAAACTCTCGAGTACAAAAGTAGCTGAATCATAAGACGGTACTAATTCACTAGAAAGAAGTAAAAAGCAAAACATTACTAAGCTTATTTAATTTAAAATTGCATTTAGTTAAAAAAAAAAATAAGTCCCTCAGTAATATCTGAAAAACTCTATTAAATCTCTATGAAATATTTTTAAATTCTTATTAAATATAATATTAAGGGGGTGTATAGTAGTTTAAAAGGATGTATGCCCCCTAGAAAAGCCATGTTTTAATCAAAATCCTATTTCATAAAGGTAGAATAACCCCTATTCAATACTGTATGTTTGAAACTGTAATCAGATCATCTTCCTGGATGATGTGATTTAGTCAAGAGTAGTTGTTAAATGGATTAGGTGGCAACACGTCTCCATCCATCTGGGTGGGTCTTGATTGGTTTATTGGAGTCTTATAAAAGAGGAAACATTTTAGAGAATAAGAGATTCGGAGAGAGCTGAGAATGCTGCAGCACCACGAAGCAAAGAGTCCACCAGCCAGCACCCTTTGGAGATAAAGAAGGAAACCACCTCCTGGGGAGCTTCATGAAACTGGAAGCCAGGAGAAAAAGCTAGCAGATGATGCCGTGTTTACCATGTGCCCTTCCAGCTGAGATAGAAGCTTTGACTGTGTCTGCCATGTGCCTTCTAATTTGAGAGAGAAACCCTGAACTTAATTGGCATTCTTGAACCAAGGTATCTTTCCCTGGATGGATGCCTTAGATTGGACATTTCTATAGACTTGTTTCAATTGGGACATTTTCTCGGCCTTAGAACTGTAAACTAGCAACTCATTAAATTCCCCCTTTTAAAAGCCATTCTGTTTCTGGTATATTGCATTCCAGCAGCTAGCAAACTAGAACAGGGTGCAAGGTCAGTTCAGAACTAGAATTCTCACCTGCCATGTGGGAGACCTGGGTTCGATTCCTGGCCCATGCAATCCCATCCCCCCACCAAAAAAAAAATTCAACAAATGGTGCTGCAATAATGGTACAGTCACATGGAAAAAGACTGAAATGACCCCCACCACACAGTATACAAAATGGGATAGTCACGTGGAAAAAGATTGAAATGTGACCCCCACCATACAGTATACAAAAAATATATATATAACATTAAATCAAATGAATTCACAAACCCATCTAAAGTTGATATCAAAAGTTTATAATAAAATGGGGACACAAAAAATACTTTATAAAAGTTTTATAAAAAAAAAGCAGTACATTTTTAGGTATTAAATTAGTACAAAAGATTCAAAAAACTATTCATAGAAAATTGTGCTTAGGCTGAAAACCTGAAACATGAAACAGATATAAACAGGATAAATAAAAATAAAATATCAAAATAGAGCCACCATGATAAACTTCCAAACTTCATTCTCCAGGATAGATTATGAAGAACGGTAACAGACCCTAAAAACTTGTAAACTATTTACTATCAAATAAACCTATACATTACTATAAGATTGGAATAATTATATAAGGGCAATTAGGATAGACAAGCACATGAATATTTCCTAGGCAAAGCAAGATTATCACACGCAACTTCAGTTTCATCCAATCTTTTCACAAAAGACTTGAATCACAGTGGCAAAGTTCCCTGAGGGATGGGAGAAAGAATATGGAACTATTACACCTTACCATCAGGGAATCCCCTGATACTGTGTCAAACTTTAGGGACACCCAAATCAATAGGCCATACCCTCGATCATGAGGCTTACTCTTCTGAAGCTTATGTAGGTAGCACGGAAGCTTAGACTACCTATAGGCATGCCTAAGAGTTACTTCTGGAGGACCTCTGTTGTTGCTCAGATGTGGCCTCAGTCTCTCTAAGCCCAACTCTGCAAGTGAAATCACTGTCCTCCCAACATGTGGAACAAGACATTCAGGGGTGAAAGTCTCCCCAGCGACGTAGAAGAGGACTTCCATCTCTTCAGGGAGTTCATTCAGGGATGAATTCAGACCTGGCACCACGTGATCAACAATTACATCCCGATCAAGAGGAGCAAAAGAAGTGTAACTAATAAAGTATCAATGGTAGAGAGAGTTGAAATAGAGTCAAGAGGCTACTCTGGAGGTTGCTCTTACGCAAGCTTCAGGTAGACCTTCCTACCTATCATAACCTGCCAACCCCCAACCAGGACCATTCCAGCCAATCCTAAAGAACACCAACGGCAATATGTAAGATTTCACAAGGGTTCCATGCACTAGAGTAACTTTCCAGAAACCTACAACCTCCAGATGGGTCCCTGGTCCAGACAATTCCTGAAACCTCTCTAAAACAAAAGATAATTTCATCTCTCTACCCCATATTAGGACAGACCCTTCCAATATGAAAAATTTAGAACTGTCATAGCCCAAACACCCCAAAAGAGAGGGATGGAAAGATCAAAGATGATGGTTATACAGAGAAGATAGGATTTAACAAATGAATACAAATGCTGAATTATTAAATTGATATGTTAGTCTCCAGTATTTTAGAACAGTTAGAAGTAAAAACCTAAAATTGTGGAATTGTAACCCATGACAAACTCTGTAATATGTTCTGCAACTAATTGTGGTGCTATGCTTTGAAATTTATTGTGTTGTATATTTTTTTCCACAAAAAAAGGAAGAAAAAAAACTACCTTTATAAAATGGGATTTTGATTGAAACATGGCTTTGCTAGGAGACATACATCCTTTCAAACCAGTGTACTACCTCAAGAAATTAGTAGTTTGCCATGGGAAAACATAGTATAGAGATAAAATACATTATTCTTCATTTTATGGTAAGTGGGTATAACTAAATAGGCCATATCTTTTTCACAGAAAGTAGATGTAGTTTGCCCTGTAACTATTAAACAGTATATATATCGTTCTAGTTTGCTAGCTGCTGGAATGCAATATACCAGAAATGGAATGGCTTTTAAAAGGGAGAATTTAATGAGTTGCAAGTTTACAGTTCTAAGGCCAAGAAAATGTCCCAATTAAAACAAGTCTATAGAAATGTCCAATCAAAGGCATCCAGGGAAAGATACCTTGGTTCAAGAAGGCCAATGAAGTTCAGGGTTTCTCTCACAAGTGAAACGGCACATGGCGAACACAGTCAGGCTTCTCTCTCGGCTGGAAGGGCACATGGTGAATACGGCATCATCTGCTAACTTTGTCTCCTGGCTTGCTGTTTCATGAAGCTCCCCGGGAGGCGTTTTCCTTCTTCATCTCCAAAGGTCGCTGGCTGGTGGACTCTCTGCTTCGTGGTGCTGCAGCATTCTCTGCTCTCTCTGAATCTCTCATTCTCCTCTTTTATAGGACTTCAGAAACTAATCAAGACCCACTCAAATGGGTGGAGACATGTCATCCCCTAATCCAGTTTAACAACCACTCCTGACTAAATCACAGCAACCAGGGAGATGATCTCATTACAGTTTTAAATATACAGTATTGAATAGGGATCATTCTACCTTTATGAAATGGGATATATATTAAAACATGGCTTTTCTTAGGGGGCATACTTCCTTTCAAACCAGCACAGATCTAAATTATACCTGTTGAGCACTCCTACCATATCCTTAATCAGTTGTTAACCTTTTCTTAGAAGACTCATATCCCTCATCCACTGGTCCTTTAGTAACCAAGAAATTAGGATTTAAGGAATGATTTTGATTACTGAATCATATCTCTTTTTGCTTTCTGGGATACTGGAGTAGACAGGGTAATACCTGAAATTCCTAAACTATCATTCAGCTGCTCTGATATCTGAAATGAGTGTAAAAGTCCTTATTTTGTGCCTTTGTGGCTGTAAGAGCTATTAGGCCTTTTATCTGGTCATTTTTTTATAGGGCAAAGGCCCAAATGCTAATAAAGTCAGCCATAAGCTAGCCTCAGCCCTAGGATATTTACAAATTTTATCAGCTAGATTCTGCTATTGAAAGATAACTTGTCTTCCTTTTGGCTTATACCTTTAGTAGTGAAGTGATAGCTCTGCCTCCCCTCCATTCAGCTTATGTTCTCCTATTGAAATGATAATGATAACACTGTCTCCTTTTCTGCTTTGAACTTGCTATTCAGAATGACCTCATCTTCCCTTCATAAAATCCTTAAAAACCTTGAACCCCCTAAACTCAGGGAGACAGATTTTGGGCTGTCAGGCCATCTGCTATGCACCTAGTAATAAATTCTTTCTCTCTTTGAAAGACCTGTGTCTCAAGAATTGGTTATAGAGCACGATGGGCAAAAGAGTTCAGAGCCTTTGTTTGGTAATATGTTCCCCTGGTCAATCTTTACTATTCCTTCAGATAATAGACTAGAAGTCACATTCCTTTAAAGCCCTCTATGGTCTCCCCAACTATGTGCTCTCCCAGCAGTCAATATACACACACCCCAATTAGCAAGGCCAAAACAGTTCCTGGAAGCCCTCCTGGAACCATTAACTTTGTAGGTACTGTTAAGTTTTTCCAGTATAGTCCTTAAATATGTTCAAGTCTAAACGTACTTCTGGCTATAACTTCATACAACTTTCAATCATAAAAGTGTTGATGGTGCTCCCACCATATTTCTAACATCCTTCATAATGTCCAAATACCAACTAATCCACAGTTGCATGCTGATTTTTATGCTGTTTTGTCCATTTATGTCCTTAACACTTCTTTATTGTTTTTGTTTTTTTTTGTAGGCTGTATATGGCAGGGTCACATTTCAGTCTTTTTCCATGTAAGTATCTGTGCTGGTTTGAAAGCATGTATGTCCCCTAGAAAAGTCATGTTTTAATCCAAATCTCATTTTGTAAATGCAGAATAATCCCTATCAATACTGTATGTTGGAATCTGTAATTAGATAATCTCCCTGAAGATGCGATTTAATCAAGAGTGGTTGTTAAACTGGATTAGGTGATGACATGTCTCCACCCATTCAGGTGGGTGTTGATAAGTTTCTGGAGTCCTATAAAAGAGGAAACATTTTGGAGAATGAAGGAGATTTGGAAAGAGCAGAGAATGCTGCAGTACCATGAAGCAGAGAGTCCATGAGCTAGCGACCTTTGGAGATGAAGAAGGAAAACGTCTCCTGGGGAGCTTCATGAAACCGGAAGCCAGGAGAGAAAGCTAGCAGATAATACAGTGTTTACCATGTGACCTTTCAGCTGAGAGAGGAATCCTCACTGTGTTCACCATGTGCCTTCTCACTTGAGAGAAACCTTGAACTTCATCGGCCTTCTTGAATCAAGGTATCTTTTCCTGGTTGCCTCAGATTGGACATTTCTATAGGCTTAACTGGGACATTTTCTCAGCCTTAGAACTGTGAACTAGCAACTTATTAAATTCCCCTTCTAAAAGCCATTCCATTTCTGGTATATTGCATTCCAGCAGCTAGCAAACTAGAACAGTATCCCATTATTGCAGCACCATTTGTTGAAAAAAACAGTATCCCATTATTGCAGCACCATTTATTGAAAATTCTTGTTTGTTTGTTTGGTTGGGTTATTGTTTGCTTGATAGTTTGTTTTTTTGGGAAAGTGGATGGGTCTTTACTGTTTTTTGTTTTTCTTTTTGCTGTAGGTACAAAATTTTCACTATCAGATTTTATTCCCATCAAGGGTCAAAACAGTTTACTGAAATACAAAATAAACAGCAGGATATACATGCTTTATTTAGAATGATGAGGTAGAAATCTAATGGTTGCTAAGGCACACTAAGCAAAAGAATACATTATAGTCTGCTTCAGCTGTTACTCACTGAAAAATATGATCACATTCAGAGCACAGGAAACAGGTCTACTAATTCAACAGTACTGTGATATAATCCTACATATGTCTATTTGGGGGGGGATAATTTAACAAATTAGTGCTGTGGGAGTCACTCAACAGGATGCAAGTATTTGTGTTATAACAGGCCACTGACAGCTACTCATGTGTAGATAAGACCAATGATGCTCCCAAGCCAACAGACCTGGACTAGAGTGGTGGAAGTGGAGGTAGTGACCGTATAGAGGCCCCCACATGTGCACCCCTGGGGAACCTTACTCTAGACAAGCCCACTCAGCTCTGCACCAGGAACTGTGAGAAAGGACTTGAAAATAAGTCTAATGGTGAGAGCAACCAAGCTTCAGCCATATCCTCAGGCAGACATAAGACGCACATGCACAAACATCTACCCCACAAGAGTTCCATCGAGAACATCAACAAGCACCTATCACTACCAGCTGATATTCAGCTGCCTGGGGAATATCTTGAGAAAGTGACCCTCACTAGCATCCATTTTTGACAAAGCACTCACCCACTGTCTTCCCCTCTGGTAGCCTATCTGAGATAGGCTTTGGGAAACTCGAGACCCACACCGAGCTGAAAAAGCTGGGCAAGGGCATCTATGCCATGGTCTATCAAGATAAAATCAAGCTAACAAACAATCTTGAGGCACTCAAAAAGATCAAGGAAAGGGTCCCTGATCATGAAGGTCAACATCATCAGACTACACCACATTATTCACATGGAGATGTATCTCATCCTTAAGAGTACGTGGACAAGGACTTAAGCAGTTAGAGATGACTGTAGGAATTTCATTAATATGTACATGAGACTGCTCCCGTTCCAGCTGCTCCATGGCCTGGACTACTGCTACCAGCAGAAAGGCTACACTGAGACCTCAAACCCTGGAACCTGGTCAAGGAATGCAGCAAACTCAAGCTGGCCTTTGCCCATGCTATGTCAATCCCAACAAACACATATTCCAATGAGGCAGTGACACTGTGGTACCAGCCTCCTGACATTCTGATGAGAACCCCCAGATTGACACGTGGGGCATGGGCTGCATCTTCTACGAGATGCCCACAGGCTGCCCCCTTTCCCCAGGCCACACAGCGGAGGAACAGCTATACTTCATCTTCCGTATCTTGGGAACCCAACTGACAAGACATGGCCAGACATCGTATCCAGTGAAGTGTTCAAGATATACAACTATCCCAAGTACCAAGTCAAGGCCCCTCTGAGTCTTACATCTTGAGTTGACAGTGACCTGCACACCAAACCCCTGCAGTTTGAGGGTCACAATCAGATTCCGCTCAGGGTACAATGAAAACATTCACTCTTTCTCAGTCTCACTGAGTGGATGTACAAACTTTGTGAGACTATTTCCATAGTTGTACTAAAGGAGATCCAGCTACAGAAAGGAGACAGCCTTTGGTTGATGTTGATGCCTGACTCAGACAGGACAGCTTTTTGCATGGTGGACAGAGTTCTAAGCTGAATTATAGGGTACAAACCCAGCAGGGGCCCAGCAGGCACCTGCTGAAGGGATGCCATACTCCTTATTGGGCATACCCAACTTGCTGGGCAAGGGCACCTATGCCACCATCTAAAAAGGTAAAATCAAGCTAAAGACAATAAGCTAAAAGAAAATTAAGCTAATAGCTCCCCATTTGCTGCCTGCCTACCTGCCTGACCTATGCTCACCTGCCCACATGCTCCCTGCACCAGCTCAAGCACCCAATCATTGGCCTGTCTGCTAGGGTGTTAGCAAAGCTCTCATCACTCCTTAAAAAAAAATTTGAATTCATAGCAGTATTATTGACAAGCCAAAAGGTAGAAACAAGCCAGGTGTTCAGATAAATGGCTAAACAAAATGTGGTACATACAAACAACCAGAAAAAGGAATGAAGTTCTAATGCATGTTAACATGCATCAACCTTGAAAATATTATGCTAAGTGAAACAAGACAGACACAAAAGGACAAATACTTTATAGGTCCACTTGTATGAAATATCTAGAATAAACAAATTCACAGAGACACAAAGTGACTGGAGTTTAACAGGGGCTAGGGGAAGAACAAATGGGGAGTTATTAACAGGTCAGGGTTTCTGTTTTAAGTGATGAAAAAGTTCTGGTAATGGGTGGTGGTGATGGTACCACAACATTGTAAACATAATTAATTGTCACTGAATTTCATACACGAAATTGATTAAAATGATAAAAGTGTGGAAATAGCTCAAATGCATACAATGGAATATTTAGTCATAAAAATGAATGAAGTACTAATACATGCTAAAATGTAGATGAAACTCAAAAATAGTGTATTACTATTATACTTATTTTACTAAAGTTGAATTTCTCTATTTTGCCTTTGATATAACTTGTAAAATAGTGTTTCCCAAACAAATGTTTTTATGTGTGTCACATCTTAACATTTCTTTTTTTCTCTGGACTGCTCATTTAGTCTATCAGTCAGGACAGGTTTATTCATTAGCATACATGATTGATTCCCTGTGCCAGTCTGAATGTATATTTGCAACTGCTTAAAATGGATCTATCTAATAATACGAGGAGAGAAAAACGCTGTAAGATGAGGTCTACTTACTTAGCGAATTTAATGGAATTAATGAATTGAATGAATTTTAATTTTATTCCAGTTAGAATTAACTAAATCTAGAGTCTTCATAGATTCTTAACTCTCAAACCTACTTTAAAAGGGTCATTTTCTTTTTTTGTGTGTGTGTGTGAGGGCGTGGTCTAGGAATCGAACCTGGGTCTCCCCCGCCGCATGGAAGGCAGGTATTCTACCACTGAACCACCTGTCCACCCAGTTTTTCTTTATCTCATTATTAATGTATATGAATAATGTAAATGAAGTGAAACAACGTAGACAAGAAAGGTCACTTATTGTATGATTCCATTTATATTAAATATCCAGAATAAGTAAATCCAGAGAGATAAAATGCAACCCTGGTGGTTGCCAGGGGATAGGGAAAGGAGAGAATGGGGAAAGTTATTTATGGAATCAGGAATTCTTATGCAATGATGAAAAAATTTTGAAACTAGAGAGGTGGTAGTTGCACAACATTGTTACTATAATAAATGAACCATTTTAAAGTAAAAAACCAGTGACATTTCAGTGTCATGAATTTTACCTCAACAAATTAAAAAAAAAAAGTTACATATTCTTTCGAAACAAGTACATACAATTGCATATAACATTCAAATGTAAATGAAGTTTTAAAAAACCGTCATACCTGGTAAAGTCTGGTGGTACAGGAGTGGTAACAAAAGATGCCATAGGCTTTCGATGAACTTGCTGAAACATCATGAGTATCTCTGAGCTCTTAGATATCAATTCACTCTTACTACAAGACCGCAACTGTGTGAGGAGAAACAGTATATGAATACACATAATTACTATTCACCTTAACCTTAAATCTTTCCAATAAAGAATGAAAACAAGAACTATTCTGGTTATGTAACCACAAAATAATGAGACAAAGAAAAACTGGGTGGACAGGTGGTTCAGTGGTAGAATACCTGCCTTCCATGCGGCGGGGGAGACCCAGGTTCGATTCCTAGACCACGCCCTCACACACACACACAAAAAAAGAAAATGACCCTTTTAAAGTAGGTTTGAGAGTTAAGAATCTATGAAGACTCTAGATTTAGTTAATTCTAACTGGAATAAAATTAAAATTCATTCAATTCATTAATTCCATTAAATTCGCTAAGTAAGTAGACCTCATCTTACAGCGTTTTTCTCTCCTCGTATTATTAGATAGATCCATTTTAAGCAGTTGCAAATATACATTCAGACTGGCACAGGGAATCAATCATGTATGCTAATGAATAAACCTGTCCTGACTGATAGACTAAATGAGCAGTCCAGAGAAAAAAAGAAATGTTAAGATGTGACACACATAAAAACATTTGTTTGGGAAACACTATTTTACAAGTTATATCAAAGGCAAAATAGAGAAATTCAACTTTAGTAAAATAAGTATAATAGTTACAAGTCTACTGATTTTGGATTCAAGAGAAGCGACCTGAATTCCTAATTTCGCCATTCAATAATTATATGACCTGAAAATCTGTGCGTCCATTCATGTGTAAAATTAAAATAATATCATCTACCACTGCTTGCTCCACTGGATTTGTTATAAGGATCATGAGTTAATATAGACAAAGAGTTTTATAAACTATAAAATGTCATATGGACGATACTGATAGAATAGAAATAAATAAATCTAGAATCTTAATAGATACTTAACTCTCAAACCCACTACAACTGGGTTTGTATTTTTATAATCACAGTTGCTTATAGCTTACCAAGAATACTGATATCCTATGATTGGGATCAAGCAACAACACACGGGCAACAGACAATATGAAGGAAAAAATAAGTAGCTGAATATTTTGCCATTCTTTTTCTTGTCAGACCTTGCAAAGAACATTAATGTTTTTTGAATAAGTGACTTTAAATGATTTATTATTTGAGTATCATCATCTTCAATAGTATGTCATGGTTAAAAATCACAGAATAAAATATGCATTAAGTTTAATTTATATTTTTCCTTAAACTTGTATTGAAAATTTACTATGGTATAACTTACTGAACCCCAATTTCTCCTCCCTTCCTCTGAAGTTAACTCACTCCTTTAATTCCAGTTTATCATCACTATATATGTCATTCTAACATATATGTGTATGTACTTACATCTGTAAACAACATACACAATTGTTTTGAATGTTCACACTCTTTATATAAACACCATCACAAGCTGTCTCACCACGCAGCCTGTTGTATTTACTCAAGTTGTTTTTGAGATTTAATAATTCATTTGCGTTCATCTACTTTACTCATTTCAAAGATTTTAAGGCATTACACTGTAAGCATACACCACAATTTATCTTTTCATCAATGGACATTTAGGTTGTATACTATTCTTCACCATTAAAAATAAAAATGGAAGGGGGTGCAAGGGTAGCTCAGTGGTAGAATTCATGCCTGCCAAGCGGGAGACCTGGCTTCGATTTCCAGCCCATGCACTTCCCAAATAACCCAACAAAAACAAACAAACAATTCAACAAATGATGCTACAATAATGGGCTACTCACACGGAAAAAAGAATGAAATGTGACCCTGCAACATAGCACACATACACAAAAAGAATGGAGTCAAGAACCTGTGCACAGTTTCTTGTGCACCTAAACAAGATTCTCTAAGGTATATTATCCAAGACTGAAAATACTGGGTAGAAAGAAGCACACCAATAATTTCAGGAGATTATCAGCAAATTGCTCTCCAAAGTAGCTTACAGATTTATGGTTCCAACAGCAGTGTAAAAGTTCTCTCTGTACACCCATGTCAACATTTGATAGTTTCTTATTAACTTTTACAAATCTAACATGTATCCAATGGCATTTTATTGTGATTTACATTTATATTTCCTGGATTATTAGTGAAATTTCATGTTTACTGTTCATCAAGATATCCTCTTTTGTGAAATATCTGTTCATATGCCTTGACCACTTTTTACAACATTTTTCTAGTTACTTATAATTGACTTTTATTTCTTTATTAATTCTGAATACCAATCTTCTTGAGTTAAGGAAATAACAAAAAACTTTAAACAGTTTATGGCTTGTCAACATAGTTTAAGGTTTTCTTTTCAAAATTCAAAGAGTTTTAAATTTTAATACACTCAAAAATTTTGTCCTAAATTTTACGTCTGCTCTGTCTAAAGAAAATTCTGGCCTAGCAGGATATTCTTCTCTAAAAATAATTAAATTTAGATCTTCAGATGTAGGTGTTCAATCCACTAGGAACTGACACTTCTGTACAGTTAAAAATTATATTTCAATTTTTCTGTTAGTGGTTACTTTAAAAGTTTTTAACATATATTATCTAACTACAACATTTCTAATAAACCCTAAATATTTCAGTATGTTTCCAACTTCTAAATAAAAGGACATTACCATGCTTAACTACTTTCTATAAAATTTCTCACTAATTTCACACTGATTGGGTTTTATAATGATTGACAAAAAAATTTTCTTTAATTTTTAAAGTTAGTAGTAAATAAAATTTACAAGATATTTTATCAATCTCTAAGCTCACAGTTGTATCGAATGTCACACCATCCCTCTGAATAATATTTCCTACTAAACTACAATCTTAAGTAATTCTTTAACAATTTTTAGTCTTTATATGTCTAAAAATATACTTTAGCCACTATCATAAATGATTTACTGAACATAAATTCTGCATTGATAATTTTTATTCATATTTTCCAAGATATTTTTCCATTATCTTCTGGTCTTCATTATTGATGATGAGAAGAATTTAATTACTTCCATTTTGTCTTCCTCTAGATAATCTGCTTTTCTTGCTACAAACGAGTAAGGTTTATCTCTATTCTAAATGGTCTGCAACTTCCCTAGTGTGTCAGCTGTTAGATCTATCTTTGGAAGCTATTTCAATGTGAGGGATGTTTCTTTCATCAATTTTTTAAAAACCTGACATTGCTTTAGATACTGCTTCTTTACCATTCCTTCCATTCTCTTCTTCTAAAAATACACACACACACATACTCACACCCACCCCAATCTATCTTCTACAGCACTTAAGTATTCTTTCATATTATTTCTTTCTACAATGAGTTTTTTTCTTTAGATTTCATGTGTTTTAAAATTTTGGTTTATGATCTGTTAAGTGCTTGAGCTTAGAGATTTTTTTTAGTTAATAGTTGTTGTTATTTTTCATTTTAAAATTTTCTCTTTGGAGATTACTCCTGCTCCAAGTGCCATTGTTGTATTGCTTTAAGACGCCCCGTCTCCATCCCTGCCAGTACAGAACACACTCTGATAAAAGAGTTAATGGCTCCTACTTTACGATATGAGACACAGCAGATCCAATCATCAAATCAAATGCCAGGTTAATAATTCCATTCCTGTGCTTTTGTCATACTATTCCCACAGAGGTACACATTCCTATAAAAAATAAAAGGCTCAAGCTTGTAGAGTGGTCAACATAGGGTGAAGTGTGAACCCACTGTATCATCTTGATTTGTCAAGGTAATGAAAATAAGTAAGCTGCAAAGCAAAGCTGACAAGGCGCACTAATTTCTTATAAAAACTTTTCCAAAAAAAAAATAAATAAAACTTTTCCAAAGGGATGTGGAAAATAACATATGAAAAACTGCTTTGGTTCTAATTAGTGTTCTAACTGACTTCAGTATTTTCGACACACAAGGAGAAAATCATCCTTACAATTTTTTTTTCTGCTGTATGGTAGGGCCACATTTCATTATTTTTCCATGTGAGTACTCCATTATTGCAGCATCATTTGTTGATTTTTTGTTCGTTTGTTCGTTGTTGTTTGTTTGCTTTGCTTCTTTGTTTTTGGGGAAATGTATCTCCTTACAAAATGGCAAGAGACTTCCAGATAAGTATGGAAATTTATACTTGCTTCTGTGTGAAACTGCACCGAAACAAAATTTTTTAAAATAATGAATAAAAACCCCACAAGGATTAAAACAATAAACAGGTAACCACAAAATTTTGAAAACTGAAAAAACAATGAACAAATAGAAAAGTTGAATCATTTCATCAGTGGAAAAAACAGAAGATTAAACCAATTTACAGTGCAGAACATTCTGAAGGGTTAGGAATTAGCAGTACTGGCTACTTTTGGAAAAGACAGGATTTAAAACAACAAAACACCAAAACAGAAAGACTGAGCGGCTGCTATTTAAAAGCACTAAGACATTCAATTTCTACATTTGCTCAAAGATAGAACAGGTACCAGATTTACCTTTTAACCTGCAACAACCAAAACCCCAAATAAGACAAAATATATGAAACAATGGTTTTCAAGACAGTGAAAGAAGGGCAGTTATGGCCCAAAGAGAGAAAAGCAACCAAGATAGCCACAGATTATTGCCTTGAAAGAATTCTCACACTACAGTACAGAAAGAGGTAATCAAGATGGACTTGAGCAAGTTCCCTGAGTTGAAGACATGGAGCTGAGTCCATGGAGACCAGGACATTAGGCCTTGTAGAAGAGAGTACCAAACAGGAGAGAACTGCATAGAGAAAAAATTCAGGATCGGCTAAGGGTCCCAATCAAGTAAAGAATACCCAAGGCTGGGGGAAAAAAAACATCTGAAATGATCCATCCCAATTCTTCCAAAGGTCAAGGAATACTGCTGATCGCCCTCTGCCAGAATGGAAAAACATCATAATCGTGGAAAACTGGGTACAATAAAAAGAATGGTCTTGGCTCAATAGTGGGAAAACTTATCCCTAGATAGAGGAATGCTCTGGATGCATCTAAATCATAAAAGCAAGACCTAGGCTTGGTTTAAGAAATTAAGTGTCTGAGGTTAGTTTTTTGGTTAATAGCTATTTTTTGAATGGAGGAAAGCTCTAGAGTATTTAAGAGCATATAAAAATATCCAGCATTCAACAAGGTAAGATTTACAGTGTGTAACATTTAATTAAGAATTACTAGGCTTGCAAAGGCATGCTAAAACATAACATAATGAACAGATTAATCACTCAAAACCAAACCAAGAACATAGTAGAATTAACAGAGAAGGACATTAACAACCATAAGTATATTCTATATGTTCAAAAACTTAAGTAAGCTCCTCCTACTCCGGCGGCTCTCCAACCACCACCGTACCCTCTTCCGCCTTCACCGGCTCCTCTGCCACCGGCCTCGACAGCCTTGCCACCCTCACCTTTCCTCCTCCAGAACAGCTACTGGGGGAGTGAAGACGATACAGAGCAGCTCCTGGAGACACGACGGAGATCAAAGGGACGACGTACCCCATCCTGGAACGGCTGACTGTCTGGGAGAACCAGCTCCGGTGAGATCGCCGAGGGGAGCGGGCTTTCCCGGGCGGAACGGCAAGCGGCCGGAGTCCCTCCCTTCCTCCTTCTCAGGCCAGCAGGCAGAAATGGGCTGGCGGAGCCCTCGGGCCGCGGCAGATGGCGCCCCCACCACGCGAGGCCCCCGGACCAACTGAGAGAGTTGGGTCGGAAATCCCAAGACCACGGAGAACAGTGACCTGGGGGTCCCTTCCAAACACGTGACTCCCCGGTCCGGCTGGGAACAATGCATTATGCGGGGCTGCGGCAGCTGGCGTCCTCCCGTCACGCTTGGTGCACCGGACCGACTAGGAAACTTGGTTGGGCAATCTCCCGGGCTGCAGCGGCCGGCGACCCTCCCCGCCTTTGGACCCCCGGGCCGACTGGCACTCTTCCAAGCCGCTTTGGCTGCCGAACCTCCCCCACGGTGACAGTTTTCCAAAGTTAAAGGACCCACAGCAACTTTTACTGGTGGAACCCGCAGACAAACGTGTGCCATAAGCGCCACCTACTGGGCAGGATAAGAAAAATAGAACCCAGAGATTTCAGAAAAATCTTTCAACCTGTGGGGTTCAACACCCAGGGAAATCTGACGAAATGCCCAGACGCCAACAGAAGATAACGGATCATGCTCAGAAAATTGAAAATATGGCCCAGTCAAAGGAACAAACCAATAGTTCAAATGAGATACAGGAGCTGAAAAAACTAATGCTGAATATACGAACAGAAATGGAAAACCTCTTCAAAAACAAAATCGATAAATTGAGGGAGGACATGAAGAAGACATGGGCTGAACAAAAAGAAGAAATAAAAACTGAAAAAACAAATCACAGATCTTGTGGAAGTGAAGGATGAAGTAGAAAAGATGGAAAAAACAATGGATACCTACAACGATAGATTTAAAGAGACAGAAGATAGAATTACTGATTTGGAGGATGGAACATTTGAATTCCAAAAAGAAACAGAAACTATCCGGAAAAGAGGGAAAAATTTGAACAGGGTACCAGGGAACTCAAGGACAATATGAAGCGCACAAATATACGTCTGGTTGTTGTCCCAGAAGGAGAAGAGAAGGGAAAAGGAGGAGAAAAACTAATGGAAGAAATTATCACTGAAAATTTCCCAACTCTTATGAAAGACCTAAAATTACAGATCCAAGAAGTACAGCGCACCCCAAAGAGATTAGACCCAAATAGGCGTTCTCCAAGACACTTACTAGTTAGAATGTCAGAGGTCAAAGAGAAAGAGAGGATCTTGAAAGCAGCAAGAGAAAAACAATCCATCACATACAAGGGAAACCCAATAAGACTATATGTAGATTTCTCAGCAGAAACCATGGAAGCTAGAAGACAGTGGGATGATATATTTAAATTACTAAAAGAGAAAAACTGCCAGCAAGACTCCTATATCCAGCAAAATTGTCCTTCAAACATGAGGGAGAAATTAAAACATTCTCAGACAAAAAGTCACTGAGAGAATTTGTAACCAAGACACCAGCTCTGTAAGAAATACTAAAGGGACCAATAGAGTCAGATATGAAAAGACAGAAGAGAGAGGTATGGAGAAGAGTGTAGAAAGAAGGAAAGTCTGATATGATATATATAACACAAAAGGCAAAATGGTAGAGGAAAATATTATCCAAACAGTAATAACTCTAAATGTTAATGGACTGAATTCCCCAATCAAAAGACATAGACTGGCAGAATGGGTTAAAAAACAGGATCCTTCTATATGCTGTCTACAGGAAACACATCTTAGACCCAAAGATAAACATAGGTTGAAAGTGAAAGGTTGGGAAAAGATATTTCATGCAAATAACAACCAGAAAAGAGCAGGAGTGGCTATACTAATATCCAACAAATTAGACTTCAAATGTAAAACAGTTAAAAGAGACAAAGAAGGACATTATATACTAATAAAAGGAACAATTAAACAAGAACACATAACAATAATAAATATTTATGCACCAAACCAGAATGCCCCAAAATACGTGAGGAATATACTGCAAACAATGAAAAGGGAAATAGACACAAATACCATAATAGTTGGAAACTTCAATTTACCACTCTCATCAATGGACAGAATATCTAGACAGAGGATTAATAAAGAAATAGAGAATCTGAATATTACTATAAATGAGCTAGACTTAACAGACATTGATAGGACATTACATCCCACAACAGCAGGATACACCTTTTTCTCAAGTGCTCATGGATCATTCTCAAAGATAGACCATATGCTGGGTCACAAAGCAAGTCTTAACAAATTTAAAAAGATTGAAATCATACACAACACTTTCTCGGATCATAAAGGAATGAAGTTGGAAATCAATAATAGGCGGAGTGCCAAAAATTCACAACTACATGGAGTCTCAACAACACACTCTTAAACAACAAGAGGGTCAAAGAAGAAATTGCAAGAGAAATTAGTAAATACCTAGAGGCGAATGAAAATGAAAACACAACATATCAAAACTTATGGGACGCAGCAAAGGCAGGGTTAAGAGGGAAATTTATTGCCCTAAATGCCTTTATCAGAAAAGAAGAAAAGGCGAAAATGCAGGAATTAACTGTCCACTTGAAAGAACTGGAGAAAGAACAGCAAACTAATCCCAAAGCAAGCAAAAGGAAAGAAATAACAAAGATCAGAGCAGAAATCAATGAAATTGAAAACATGAAAACAAAAGAGAAAATCGATAAGACCAGAAGTTGGTTCTAGGAGAAAATCAGTAAGATTGATGGGCCCTTAGCAAGATTGACAAAAAGAAGAAGAGAGGGGATGCAAATAAATAAGATCAGAAATAGAAGAGGAGACATAACTACTGACCTCACAGAAATAAAGGAGGTAATAACAGGATACTATGAACAACTTTTCGCTAATAAATACAACAATTTAGAATAAATGGACGGGTTCATGGAAAGACATGAATAGATGACCTCAATAAACCAATCACAAGTAAAGAAATTGAATTAGTCATTCAAAAGCTTCCTAAAAAGAAAAGTCCAGGACCAGACGGCTTCACATGTGAATTCTATCAAACATTCCCGAAAAAATTAGTACCAACTCTCCTCAAACTCTTCAAAAAAATCGAAGTGGAGGGAAAACTACCTAATTCATTCTATGAAGCCAACATCACCCTCATACCGAAACCAGGCAAAGATATTACAAAAAAAGAAAACTACAGACCAATCTCTCTAATGAATATAGATGCAAAATTCCTCAATAAAATTCTAGCAAATCGTATCCCCAGGCATAGGCAGAAATGGGCTGCTTTCAGGACTGTCTCCCACCTGTGCCTTCCTCAGGGGAGGAGTGAAGCCCAACTCAGGTGGAATCCCTCTCTCAAGGAATTAAGACCCCAGGGCTTGGCAATTTGAAGCCATTAAAACCAGCCTAGGACCTCTCCTCCGTCTCCACCACGCGCCCAGCAGGGAGAGTTTTTGAAAGTTAAAAGTGCTGCAACATCTTTTGTTGGTGTGACCCACAGGCAGAAGCACCACGTACTGGGCAGGATAAGAAAAACAGAACCCAGAGAATTCACAAGAAACTCTTTTAACCCGCTGGGTCTCACCCTCAGGGAAAACTGACCCAGGTGACTTCTTCCCCCTGATAGGAGGCCAGTTTAGTCCGGGAAAACCTGGCTACAGTCTATAATACCTACATAGACCCTCCTAAGGGAGGGGAGGGAAAATGCACCATAGAAGCAGGGCAAGAAACAAAAAAACAAGAACTGAAAAATTACCCTCTGTTAAACAAAACCTAAGCTACAGGTCCGGAAAAGGTAAACTGAAGGTGACGGAACAGAGAGACAACAAATTCATCTAGCAAGTAAACCCTAGGAAAGAGAAGTAAAAGTAGTCTCCAGAATAAACTAATTAAGGTAATTAAATGTCTAGACGCCAGCAAAAAATAACAAATCACACCAGGAAAATTGAAGATATGGCCCAGTCAAAGGAATAAAACAATAGTTCAAATGAGATACAAGAGCTGAAACAACTAATTCACAATGTACGAACAGACGAGGAAAACCTCATCAAAAACCAAATCAATGATGTATTACATTAAATGATTTTCTTATGTTGAACCACCCTTACATACCTGGGATGAATCCTACTTGGTCATGATGTATAATTCTTTTAATGTGTTGCTGGATTCGATTTGCTAGAATTTTGTTGAATACTAATCAATCTCTCTATATTCATTAGAGAGATTGTAGTTTTCTTTTTTTTTATATCTTTGCCTGGTTTTGCTATCAGGGTGATGTTGGCTTCGTAGAATGAATTAGGTAGCTTTCCCTCCACTTCAATTTCTTTGAAGAGTTTGAGCAGGGTTGGTACTAATTCTTTCTGGAATCTTTGCTAGAATTCACATGCGAAGCCATCTGGTCCTAGACTTTTCTTTTTGGGAAACTTTTTAATGACTGATTCAATTTCTTTACTTGTGATTGGTTTGTCATGAAGAGATGCTCAATGTCCCTGGCCATTAGAGAAATGCAAATCAAAACCACAATGAGATATCATCTCACACCCACGAGAATGGCCATTATCAACAAAACAGATAATGATAAGTGCTGGAGAGGATGTGGAGAAAGAGGCACACTTATTCACTGCTGGTGGGAATGTCAAATGGTGCAACCACGGTGGAAGGCAGTTTGGCGGTTCCTCAAAAAGATGAATATAGAATTGCCATATAAACCAGCAATACCATTGCTAGGTATCTACTCAGAGGACTTAAGGGTAAAGACACAAATGCACATTTGCACACCAATGTTTATAGCAGCATTATTTACAATTGCAAGGAGATGGAAACAGCCAGAATGTCCATCAACAGAAGAGTGGTAAACAAACTGTGGTATATACAGACGATGGAATATTATGCAGCTATAAAGACAGAATAAACTTATGAAGTATGTAACAATATGGATGGACCTTGAGAACATTATGCTGAGTGAGACTAGCCAAAAACTAAAGGACAAATACTGTATGGTATCACTGATATGAACCGACATTAGTGAATAAACTTGGAATATGTCGTTGGTAACAGAGACCATCAGGAGATAGAAAGAGGGTAAGATAGTGGGTAACTGGAGCTGAAGGGATACAGACTGTGCAACACGGCTGGATACAAAAACTCAGAAATGAACAGCACAACACTACCTAACTGTAATGTAATTATGTTAAAACAATGAATGAAGATGCATGTGAGAATGATAGAGGGAAGAGGGCTGGGGACATAAATGAAATGAGAAAGAAAGAGAGATGTTAAAGATCAAGACGGTATAATCTAGGAATGCCTATACTGTTTAATAATAGTGAAATGTACAATGTACAAATTTTAAAAATGTTTTGGCAAGAGGAAGAACAAAGGAATGTGATTGCTGCAGGGTGCTGAAAATAGATCATAAATAATACTTTAAAATGTCACCTGATGTGTGAGACTAAAGCCAAAAATGTTTGTTACAAAATTTATATTTTGACCAGAGCATTTCCAAATATACCTCATGTAGATAGTTTGATTGAATATCATAAGTACATGGAATCTCAGGCAGCACATGAGATTTTGCTGGTTTGTCCAGAGTGATGAACCAATGAATCCCAGAATGATTTGATCAGGGACAGGAAAAGTATTTGCAAAGTCCCCTTCGGGGAATGGTGAGAACAGGGGAAAACTCAACTTCCCCAAGTTGAATTCTTGATATTCTCACAAGCAGTGTGGACAACCAAAGCTATAAGCTGAGCCCCCACTCTTGGGGTTTGTTCACATGAAACTTAACCGCACAAAGGATAGGTCAAGTCTACTTAAAATTTAGGCCTAAGAGTCACTCCCAAGAGAGCCTCTTTTGTTGCTCAGATGTGGCCTCTCTCTCCAGCCAATATGATGAGCAGTCTCACCACCCTCCCTGTCTCTGCGTGGGACATGACTCCCAGGGCTGTGGACCTTCCTGGCAACGTGGGACAGAGATCCTGGAATGAGCGGAGACTCAGCATCAAAGGACTGAGAAAAACCCTAGAATGAGCTGAGAATTAACAGCAAGGGATTGAGAGAACCTTCTTGACCAAAAGGGGGAAGAGTAAAATGAGACAAAGTGTCAATGGCTGAGAGATTTCAAACAGAGTCGAGAGGTTATCCTGGAGGTTATTCTTATGCATTAAGTAGATATCACCTTGTTGTTCAACATGTAATGGAGAGGCTGGAGGAAATTGCCTGAAAATGTAGTGTTGTGTTCCAGTAGCCATGTTTCTAGATGATGATTGAACAATGATATAGCTTTCACAATGACACTCTGTGAATGTGAAAACGTTGCGTCTGATGCTCCTTTTAGCTACTATATCAACAAAAGAATAGAACATATGGAATAAAAATAAATAATAGGGGGAACAAATGTTAAAATAAATTCAGTTTGAAATAGTGGTAAATGAAAGCAAGGGGTAAGTGGTATGGTACGTATAGTTTTTTTTCTCTATTATCATTTTATTTCTTTTTCTGTTGTCTTTTTATTTCTTTTTCTAAATCGATGCATATGTACTAAGAAATGATGAATATGCAACTATGTGATGATATTAAGAATACTGATTGTACATATAGAATGGAATGATATCTAAATGTTTTGTTTGCTAATTTTTTTTAATTAATAAAAAAACAAAACAAAACAATGAATTGTGGGAGGATATGAAGAAGATAAGGATGAACAAAAAGAAGAAATGGAAAGTCTGGAAAAACAATTCACGGAACTTAGGGGGATGAAAGGTACAGTACAAGAGATGAACAAAACAATGAAAGCCTACAATGGTAGATTTAAAGAGACAGGTTAGGATTAGTAAACTGGAGGTTGGACCATCTGAAATCTGACAAGAAACAGAAACTATAGGGAAAATAATGGAAAAATATGAGCAGGGACTCAGGGAATTGAATGATAATATGAAGCACACAAATAAACGTGTTGTGAGTGTTCCGGAAGGAGAAGAGAAGGGAAAAGGAGGAGAAAAACTAATGGAAGAAATGATCACTGAAAATTTCCCAACTCTTATGAAGGACCTAAAATTACAGCTCGAAGTGCAGCGTACCCCAAAGAGAACAGATCCAAATAGAAGTTCTCCAAGACACTTACTACTCAGAATGTCAGAGGTCAAAGAGAAAGAAAGGATCTTGAAAGCAGCAAGAGAAAAGCAATTCATTGCATACAAGGGAAACCCAATAAGACTATATGCAGATTTCTCAGCAGAAACCATGGAGGTGAGAAAGAAGACAGTGGGATGATATATTTAAATCACTAAAACAGGAAAACTGCCAACCAAGAATCCTATACCCAGCAAAATTGTAATTCAAAAATGAGGGAGAAATTAAAACATTTTCAGACAAAAAAAGCATTGAGAGAATTTGTGACCAAGAGACCAGCTCTGCAAGAAATACTAAAGGGAACACTAGAGACAGATATGAAAAGACAGAAGAGAGAGGTGCAGAGAAGAGTGTAGAAAGAAGGAAAATTAGATATGACATATAAAATACAAAAGGAAAAATGGTAGATGAAAGTACTACCCAAACAGTAATAAAACTAAATGTTAATGGATTGAACTCCCCAATCAAAAGACACAGACTGGCAGAATGGATTAAAAAACAGTATCCTTCTATATGCTGTTTAAAGGAAACAACCTTAGACCCAAAGATAAACATAGGTTGAAAGTGAAAGGTTGGGAAAAGATATTTAATGCAAATAACAACCAGAGAAGAGCAGGAGTAGCTATACTAATATCCAACAAATTAGACTTCAAATGTAAAACAGTTAAGAGACAAAGAAGAATACTATGTACTAATAAAAGGAACAATTCAACATGAAGGCATAACAATCATAGATATTTACGCACCGAACCAGAATGCCCCAAAATACATGAGGCAAACACTGAAAAGGGAAATAGATACATCTACCACAATAGTTGGAGACTTCAACTCCCCACTCTCATCAATGGACAGAACATCTAGACAGAGGATCAATAAAGAAACAGAGAATTTGAATATTACAATAAATGAGCTAGACTTAACAGACATTTATAGGACATTAAACCCCACAACAGAGGATACACCTTTTTCTCAAGGGCTCATGGATCACTTTCAAGGACACACCATATGCTGGGTCACAAAACAATTCACAACAAATTTTAAAAGATTGGAATCATAGAAAACACTTTCTCAGATCATAAGGGAATGAAGTTGGAAATCAATAACAGGTAAAGAGCCAGAAAATTCACAAATATGTGGAGGCTCAACAACACATTCCTAAACAACCAGTGGGTCAAGGTAGAAATTACAAGAGAAATCAGTAAAAATCTCGAGGAAAATGAAAATGAAAACACAAGGTATCAAAACATATGGGATGCAGCAAAGGAAGTGTTAAGAGGGAAATTTATTGCCCTAAATGCCTATATCAAAAAAGAAGAAATGGCAAAAATTCGGAATTAACTGTCCACTTGGAAGAACTGGAAAGAGAACAGCAAACTAACCCCAAAGCAAGCAAAAGGAAAGAAATAACAAAGATTAGAGCAGAAATAAATGAAATTGAGAACATGAAAACAATTGAGAAAATCAATAAAACGAGGAGTTGGTTCTGTGAGAAAATCAATAAGATTGATGGGCCCTTAGCAAGATTGACAAAAAGGAAAAGAGAGAGGATGTAAATAAATAAGATCAGAAATGGAAGAGGAGACATGACCACTGACCACACAGAAATAAAGGAGGTAATAACTGGATACTATGAACAACTTTACGCTAATAAATACAAAAATGTAGATGAAACGGGCAACTTCCTATAAAGGCATGAACAACCAACTTTGACTCAAGAAGAAATAGATGATCTCAACAAACCAATCACAAGTAAAGAAACTGCATCAGTCATTAAAAAGCTTTCCAAAAAGAAAAGTTCAGGACCAGACGGCTTCACATGTGAATTCTAACAAACATTCCAGAAAGAATTAGTATCAACCCTGCTCAAACTCTTCAAAAAAATTGAAGTGGAGGGAAAGCTACCTAATTCATTCTATGAAGCCAACATCACACACATGACAAAACCAGGCAAAGATATTACAAAAAAAGAAAATTACAGACCAATCTCTCTAACAAATATAGATGCAAAAACCCTCAACAAAATTCTAGCAAATCGAATCCAGCAACACATTAAAAGAATTATACACCATGATCAAGTAGGATTCATCCCAGGTATGCAAGGATGGTTCAACATAAGAAAATCAATTAATGTAATACACCATATCAACAAATCAAACCACAAAAATGACATGATCATCTCAATTGATGCAGAGAAGGCATGTGACAAAACTCAACATCCTTTCCTGTTGAAAACACTTCAAAAGATAGGAATAGAAGGGAATTTCCTTACAGTGATAGAGGGAATATATGAAAAACCCACAGCTAATATAGTCCTTAATGGGGAAAAACTGAAAACTTTCCCAAGATCAGGAACAAGACAAGGATGTCCACTATCACCACTGCTATTCAACATTGTGTTGGAAGTTCTAGCCAGAGGAATTAGACAAGAAAAAGAAATACAAGGCATCAAAATTGGTAAGGAATAAGTAAAACTACCACTGTTTACAGATGATATGATACTATACGTCAAAAACCCTGAAAAATTCACAGCAAAACTACTAGAGCTAACAAACGAGCACAGCAAAGTGGCAGGTTACAAGATCAACATTCAAAAATCTGTAGTGTTTCTATACACTAGTAAGGAACAATCTGAGGGGGAATCAAGAAACGAATTCCATTTACAATTGCAAGTAAAAGAATAAAATACCTAGAAATAAATTTAACTAAAGAGACAAAAGACATATACAAAGAAAACTACAGAAAACTGTTAAAAGAAATCACAGAAGACCTAAATAGATGGAAGGGCATACCGTGTTCATGGATTGGAAGACTAAATATAGTTAAGATGTCAATCCTACCTAAATTGATTTACAGATTCAACACAATACCAATCAAAATCCCAACAACTTATTTTTCAGAAATAGAAAAACCAATAAGCAAATTTATCTGGAAGGGCAGGGTGCCCCGAATTGCTAAAAGTATCTTGAAGAAAAAAAACAAAGCTGGAGGTCTCACTCTGCCTGACTTTAAGGCATATGATGAAGTCACAGTGGTCAAAACAGCATGGTAGTGGCATAAAGATATTGACCAATGGAATCTAGAGTGTTCAGATATAGACCCTCTCATCTATGGACATTTGATCTTTGATAAGGCAGTTAAACCAACTCATTTGGGACAGAATAGTTTCTTCAATAAATGGTGCCTAGAGAACTGGATATCCATATGCAAAAGAATGAAAGAGTAACCGCATCTCGCAACCTATACAAAAGTTAACTCAAAATGGATCAAAGATCTAAACATCAGGTCTAAGACCATAAAACAATTAGAGGAAAATGTAGGGAAATATCTTACAAATCTTACAATTGGAGGCGGTTTTACAGACCTTACACCTAAAGCAAGAGCACTGAAGAAAAAAAAGGAAGAAATGGGAACTTCTCAAAATGAAACACTTTTGTGCACCAAAGAACTTTATCAAGAAAGTAAAAAGACAGTCTACACAATGGGAGACAATATTCGGAAACGACATATCAGATAAAGGTCCAGTATCCAGAATTTATGAAGAGAATGTTCAACTCAACAACATAAAGACAACCAACCCAATTACAAAATGGGCAAAAGACTTGAACAGACATTTCTCAGAAGAGGAAATACAAATGGCCAAAAGGCACATGAAGAGATGCTCAATGTCCCTGGCCATTAGAGAAATGCAAATCAAAACCACAATGAGATATCATCTCACACCCACCAGAATGGCCATTAGCAACAAAACAGATAATGACAAGTGCTGGAGAGGATGTGGAGAAAGCGGCACACTTATTCACTGTTGGTGGGAATGTCAAATGGGGCAACTGCTGTGGAAGGTAGTTTGGCAGTTCCTCAAAAAGCTGAATATAGAATTCCCATATGAACCAGCAATATCATTGCTAAGTATCTACTCAGAGGATTTAAGGGCAAAGACACAAAAGGACATTTACACACCAATATTTATAGTAGCATTATTTACAAATGCAAAGAGATGGAAACAGCCAAAATGTCCATCAACAGATGAGTGACTAAACAAACTGTGGTATATACATACGATGGAATATTATGCAGCTGTAAGGCAGAATAAAGTTATGAAGTATGTAACAACATGACTGGACCTTAAGGACATTATGCTGAGTGTGATTAGCCAGAAACAAAAGGACAAATATGGTATGGTCTCACTGATATGAACAGACATTAGTGAATAAACTTGGAATATTTCGTTGATAACAGAGACCATCAGGAGATAGAAAGAGGGTAAGATAGTGGGTAATTGGAGCTGATTGGATACGGACTGTGCAACAGGATTGGATAAAAAACCTCAGAAATGGACAGCACAATACCACCTACCTGTAATATACTTATGTTAAAACACTGAATGAAGCGGCATGTGAGAATGATAGAGGGAGGAGGGCTGGGGACATAAATGAAATCAGAAAGAAAGATAGATGTTAAAGATTGAGATGGTATTCTAGGAATGCCTAGAGTGTATAATAAGAGTGAAATGTACAATGTACAAATTTTAAAAATGTTTTGGCATGTGGAAGAACAAAAGAATGTCATTACTGCAGGGTGCTGAAAATAGATCATAATTAATACTTTAAAATGTCACCTTATGTGTGAGACTAAAGCAAAAAATATTTATTAGTTACAAAATTTATATTTTGACTAGTGCATTTCCAAATATAACTTATTAGATAGTTTGATTGAATGCCGTAAGTACTTGGAATCTCAGGTAGGACATGAGATTTTGCTGGTTTGTTCAGAGTGATGCCCCGATGAATCTCAGAGTGATTAGATCAGTGAGTGGAAAAGTATTTGCAAAGCCCCGTTTGGGGCATGGTGAGAACAGGGAGAAATTCAACTTCCCCAAGTTGAATTCTTGATATTCTCACAAGCAGTGTGGACAACCAAAGCTATAGGCTGAGCCCGCACTCTTGGGGTTTGTTCACATGAAACTTAACCCCACAAAGGATAGGTCAAGTCTACTTAAAATTTAGAACTAAGAGTCACTCCCAAGAGAGCCTCTTTTGTTGCTCAGATGTGGCCTCTCTGTCCAGCCAACAGGATGAGCAGTCTCACCACCCTCCCCCTCTCTACGTGGGACATGACTCTCAGGGCTGTGGACCTTCCTGGCAACGTGGAACAGAGAGCCTGGAATGAGCTGAGACTCAGCATCAAGGGACTGAGAAAAACCCTACAATGAGCTGAGAATTAACATCAAGGGATTGAGAGAACCTTCTTGACCAAAAGGGGGAAGAGGGAAATGGGACTAAATGTCAATGGGTGTGAGATTCCAAACAGAGTCGAGAGGTTATCCTAGAGGTTTTTCTTATGCATTAAGTAGATACCACCTTGTTGTTCAAGATATAATGGAGAGGCTGGAGGGAACTCCCTGAAAATGTAGAGCTGTGTTCCAGTAGCCATGTTTCTTGATGATGATTGAACAATGATACAGCTTTCACAATGTGACTCTGTGATTGTGAAAACCTTGTGTCTGATGCTCCTTTTATCTACCATATCAACAGATGAGTAGAACATATGGAATAAAAATAAATAATAGGGGGAACAAATGTTAAACTAAATTTAGTGTGAAATGCTAGTGATAAATGAAAGCAACGGGTAAGGGGTATGGCGTATATAATCTTTTTTTTGTTATCGTTTTCTTTTTCAGTTGTCTTTTTATTTCTTTTTCTAAATCGATGCAAATGTTCTAAGAAATGATGAATATGCAACTATGTGATGATATTAAGAATTATTGATTATATATGTAGAATGGTAGCATATGTCAATATTTTTGTTTGTTATTTTTTTAATTAATAAAAAAAGTAAAAGGTCTAAAAAAAGAAAACATTAGAAGAGCATAAAAAAGAATTTGAAAGACTACATAAAAACAGACATATTTTTGATAATATAAAAATGATAGATGAAATTGAAAATTACCTGCAGGCACAAAAGCAGATTTGAAAAGGATAAGTGAGCTAGAAGACAGAACAATGAAATTAAAACATATAAAAGAACAAATCAGGAAAAAAAGGAGAAAAAAATTTGAGTTCTCAGAGAAATGAACAATAACACAAAGCACACAAACATACACATCCTTGCTTTCCCAGAAAGAGAAGAGAAGGGAAAAGGGTAAGGAAGAATAATGAAAGGAATAACGGCTAAGAATTTCCCAAGCACCAAATGAGACATAAACATAGAAATCTGAGAAAACCAACACACTTCAAATAGAATAAAACCAAATAAAATAAAACCATTCTAAGACACATACTAAAAAAAAAAAAAAGACACATACTAATCAGACTATTAAAAGTCAAAGATGGAAAAAATTCTGAAAACAGCAAGAGAAAAGCAATTTGTCATGGACAAGATAAGCCAAATAAGTCCAAATGCTGATTTCTTATCAGACAACATACAGGTGAGAAGATAGTGATATATTTAAGAGACTGAAAGAAAAAAACTGCTAGCTAAGAATTCTCTATCTATTCAGTAAAGCTGTCCTTCAGTAAAGGCAAAAAGGGAAAAAAATTAGTTCTGACATATAAAAGAAAATACTACCCTTTCAGCAATAACACTAAATGTTAATGGATTAAACAACTCCATCAAAAGATATAGACTGGCAGAATGGATTAAAAAAAAATAGGACCCATCTATATGCTGTCTACAGGAGACACATTTTAGAGGTAAGGACAAACGCAAGAAGATATTTCATGAAAAAAACAATCAGAAAAGAGTAGGAGTAGCTATACTAATATACAACAAATTAGACTTCAAATGTAAACAATTCAAAGAAACAAAGGAGGACAGTATGTATTAATGAAAAGAACAATTCAACAAGAAACATAACAATCATAAATATTTATGCACCGAACCCAAGTGTTCCAATATACCTTAGGTAAACACTGAAAGTAGAAATAGATGACATCCACCATAATATTTGGAGACTTCAATTCTCCACTCTCATCAAGGGACAGAACATCTAGACAGAGGATCAATAAAGAATTTGAATAATACAATAATATACGAACAAGAATTAACAGACATTTATAAAACATTATACTTTTTTCTCAGGTGCTCATGGATCATTGTCAAAGACAGACCATATGCTGGGTCATAAAGCAAGTCTCAAATTTAAAAAGAATGAAATACTCTCTCAGATCATAAATGAATGAAGTAGGAAAACAATTACAAGTAGAGGGTCAGAAAATCCACAACTACATGGAGGCTAAACTACACACTCAATCAAACAGTAGGTCAAGGAAGAAATTACAAGAGAAATCAGTAAATATCTTGAGGCAAATGAAAATAAAAATATAATATATCAAAATTTATGGGATGCAGCAAAGGCAGTGCTAACAGGGAAATTTATTGATTTAAATGCCTATATCAAAAAAGAAGAAAGACCAAAAATCAAGGAATTAACTGTTCACTTGGAAGAACTAGATAAAGAACAGTAAACTAACCTCAAAGCAAGCAAAAGAACAGAAAATAACAAAGATTAAAGCAGAAATAAATGAAATTAAGAACTTGAAATCAATCAAGAAAATCAATAAAACCAGAAGTTGGTTCTTTGAGAAAACCAATAAAATTGACAGACCCTTAGCAGGGTGACCAAAAGAAAAAGAGAAAAGATGCAAATAAATAAAATCAGAACTGGAAGAGGAAACACAACCACTGACCCTGCAGAAATAAAGTAGGTAATGAGAGGATAGTATTCACAACTCTACACTAATAAACTAGACAAAGTAGATGAAATGGACAACTTCCTAGAAAGACATGAACAACCAACACTGATTGACAAGAAACAGACAATGTCAAGAAACTAACTGCAAGTAAAGAAATTGAATCAGCCATTAAGAATCTCTTCAAAAAGAAAAGTCCAGCACCAGATGGCTTCACATGTGAATTTCACCAAGCGGTCAATAAAGAATTAGTACCAATCCTGCTCACACTCTTCAAAAAATTTAACTCATTCTGTGAAGCCAATATAATCCTCATACCAAAGCCAGACAAAGATACTACAAGAAAAGAAAATTACAAACCAATCTCTCAATGAACACAGATGCAAAAATCATCAAAAAAATTCTTGCCAATCGAATCCAGCAGCACATTAAAGGAATTATACACCATGGCAAAGTGGGATTTATTTCAGGTATGCAAGGGTGGTTCAACATAAGAAAGTCAATTAATGTAATACACCATATAACAAATCAAAGCAGAAAAACCACATAATCATTTAAAATGATGCAGAAAGGCATTTGACAAAATTCAATATCCTTTCCTGTTGAAAACACTTTAAAGGATAGGAATACAAGGGAATTTCCTCAACATGATAAAGGGAATACATGAAAAACCCACAGCTAACATCATCCTTAATAGGGAAAGACTGAAAGCTTCCCCCATAAGATTAGGAACAAGAGAAGGATGTCCACACACCACTCTTATTGAACACTGTGTTGGAAGTTCTAGCCAGAGCAATTAAACAGGAAAAAAAAATACAAGGCATCAAAATTGGAAAGGAAGAAGTAAAATTCTCATTTGTTTGAAGATATGATACTATATATCAAAAACCCTGAAAAATCCAAAGCAAAACTACTAGAGCTAATGAATAACTACAGCAAAGTGGCAGGTTACAAGATACTCAAAAATCGGTAGTGTTTCTATATAATAGTAATGAGCAATCTGAGGGGGAAATCAAGAAAAAAATTCCATTTACAATTGCAACCAAAAGAATAAAATATTTAGGAATAAATTTAACGAAGGAAACAAAAGACCTATACAAAGAAAACAACAAGAAATTGCTAAAAGAAATCCTACAAGACCTACATAAATGGAAGGGCACACCACGTTCATGGAATGGAAGACTAAATATAGTTAAGATGCCAATTCTACCTAAATTGTTTTATAGAATCAATGCAACACCAATTAAAATCCCAAAAACTTAGTTTGCAGAAACAGAAAACCAATAACCAAATTTATCTGCAAAGGCAAGACGCCCGAAATAACTAAAAATATCTAGAGAATGAAAAATGAAGTCAGAGGTCTCACACTACCTGAATTTAAGGCACGTGACAAAACTACAGTGGTCAATACAACATGGTACCAGCATAAAGATAGATATACTGACCAATGGAATCGAATAGAGTGTTCAGAGATAGACCCTCTCATCTATGGACAATTGATCTTTGATAAGGGAGTCAAGCCAACTCACCTAGGTCAGAACAGTCTCTTCAATAAATGGTGCTTGGAGAACTGCATATCCACATGCAAAAGAATGAAAAAGGATCTATATCTCAAACCTTATACAAAAATTAACTCAAAATGGATCAAAGACCTAAACATAAGACATAAGTTCATAAACGTTTATAAGAAAATGTAGGGAACTATGTCATAAAACTTATAATTGGAGATGGTTTCCTAGATCTCACACCCAAAGCACAAGCAGTGAAGAAAATAGATACATGAGAACTCCTCAAAATTAAACACTTTTGTGCATCAAAGAACTTTGTCAAGAAAGTAAAAAGGAAGCCTACACACAATGGAAGACAACACTTAGAAATGACATATCAGATAAGGATCTAGTATCCAGAATATATAAAAAGATAGTTCAATTCAACAACTAAAACACAAACAACCCAATTAAAAAATGGGCAAAAGACATGAACAGACACTTCTCAGAAGAGGAAATTCAAATGGCTAAAAGTCACATGAAAAGATGCTCCACTTCCCTGGCTATCAGGGAAATGCAAAATCAAAACCACAACGAGATATCTCATACCAGTCAAAATGGCCATTATAAAAAAAAAAAAAAACAGAAAACAATGAGTGCTGGAATGGATGTGGAAAAAGAGGCACATTTATCCACTGCTGGTGAGAACGTAAAATGGTATAACTGCTGTGGAGGGCAGTGTGGTGGTTCCTCAGGAAGCTAAGTACAGAACTGCCACATGATCAAGCAATACCACTGCCAGTTGTCTATTCAGAGGACATGAAGGCAAGGACACAAACGGACATTTGCACACCAATGTTTATAGCAGCATTATTTACAATTGCCAAGAGATGGAAACAGCCCAAATGTTCATCAACAGAAGAGTGGACAAACAAACCGTGGTATATACGTATGGTGGAATATTATGCAGCTGTAAGACAGAATAAAATCATGAAACATGTAACAATGTGGATGAAACTTGAGGACATTATCCTGAGTGAGATTAGCCAGAAACAAAAGGACAAATACCACACGGTCTCACTGATACGAACTAATATTAATGAGTGAACCTGGAGAAATTTCTGTTAAGAACAGAGGTTATCAGGAGATCGAAAAAGAATAGAGATTGGGTATCAGGAGCTGAAGGAATACAGACTGTGACTAAGACTGATTGTAAAAATTCAGAAATAGATAGTTCAATACTACCTGATTGTAGCACAATAACGTAAGTACACTGAATGAAGCTGAATCTGAGAATGATAGAGGGAGGAGAGCTGGGGGCACATATGAAACCAGAAGGAAAGATAGATGATAAAGACTGAGACAATGTAATCTAGGGCATGCCTAGAGTGTACAATGATAGTAACTAAACGTACAAATTAAAAAATATTTTTGCATAAGGAAGAAGGAAGGAATGTCAATATTGCATTGGGTGTTGGAAATAGATTGTCATTCGTATTTTAAAACTTCAACTTCTGCATGAGACTACAGCAAGAAGTGCTTATTTGGAACAAAATTTATATTTTGACTAGTGCATTTCCTAATTTAACTATATGGACAGTTTAATTGAACACCATAAGTACATGGAACCTTGAACAGGGCATGAAATTTTGCAGGTTTGTCCAGGTTAGTGTTGATGCCCTGATAAATTCTAGCATGATTTGAACAGCGAATAAAGAAGTACTTGCGAAGTCCCCTTGAGAGAATGTCAAAAAAGGGGGAAAATTCAACTTCTCCATTTGGAGAATTCCTGATATTCTTGCAAGCAGTAGGGACAATCAAATCAATAGGCTGAATCCTCAATCTAAGAGTTTGTTCCTATGAAACTCATCCCCACAAACGATAGGCTAAGCCTACTTAAAACTAGACCTAACCTCTCTCTCCAGCCAACACAACAAGCAAACTCACTGCCCTCACACTGTCTACATGGGACATGACTCCCAAGGGTGTGGACCATCCTGGCAACGTGGAACAGAAATCCTAGAATGAGTTGAGACTCAGCATCAAGGGATTGAGAAAACCTTCTGAAACAAAAGGGGGACAAGTGAAATGAGATGAAATAAAATGTCAATGGCTGAGAGATCCCAAACAGAGTTGAGAGGTTATCCTGGGGTTATTCTTACACATTAAATAGATAAACCTTGTCAGTCAAGATGTAATAGAGAGGGTGGAAGGAACTGCATGAAATGTAGAGCTGTGTTCCAGTAGCCATGTTTCTTAAAGATGATTGTATAATGATATAGCTTTCACAATGTAACTGTGATTATGAAAACCTTGTGTCTGATACTCCTTTTATCTACTTTATCAACAGACAAGTAAAGCATATGGAATAAAGATGGATAATAGAGGTAACTAATGTTAAAATAAATTTAAATTGAAATGCTAGTGATCAATGAAAGGGAAGGGGTAAGGGGTATGGTATGCATGAATCTTTTTCTGTTTTCTTTTTATTTCTTTTTCTGAATAGATACAAATGTTCCAAGAAATGATCATGATGATGAATATGCAACTATGTGATGATATTGTGAATTACTGATTATATATGTAGAACAGAACAATCAAAAGTTAAGAATGTTTGTGTTTGTTTGGTGTGTTCTGGTAATTTTTTTTAAAATTTAAAAATTAATAATAAAAAATTAAAACTAGGCCTAAGAGTCACCCCCAGAGAACCCCTTTTGTTGCCCAGGTGTGGCCTCTCTCTCTCTCAGCCAACACAGCAGGCAAACTCACTGCCCTCCCCCTCTGTCCATGGGACTTGACTCCCAGGGGTGTAAACCTCCCTGGCAACGTGGGGCAGAAATCCTAGAATGAGCTCAAACTTAGCAGGAAGGGATTGAGAAAACCTTCTCAACCGAAAGGGGGAAAAGAGAAATGTGACTAAATAAAGTGTCACTGGCTAAGAGATTTCAAATAGAGCCGAGAGGTTATCCAGGAGGTTATTCTTAAAACATTATATAGGATATACTCTTTTTAGTTTATGGTGTATTAGAGTGGCTAAAGGGAAGTGCCTGAAACTGTAGAGCTGTGTTCCAGTAGCTGTTTCTTGAACATGATTGTATAATGAGACAGCTTTCGCCATGTGACTGTGTGATTGTGAAAACCCTTTGTCGGATGCTCCTTTTATCTACCTTATCAACAGACTGTGCTTTTCAGTCATTAGACAACATACAGACATGATCCACTTAATGATTTATGCTTCCCAAATAGTTAAATGAGGATTTTCTATGAAAGCATACACAAAATGTTTTTAGAAATAAAGTACTATTTCCTACAAAAAAAAAAGTCTCAGGCACATTTTATGTTTACATATAGTCCTTGAAAATATAACAGTAGGAGTTCATACGTTCGTTCTCCAGAAAGATATGAAAAATGATTTTCAAGAGACTTCTTTGTAATGCACTGTTTTCTGAGATAAAAATCCTAGGTCAAAAGATAGTAACAGTGGCTGAGAGATTCCAAACAGAGTCGAGAGGTTATCCTGGAGGTTATTCTTATGCATTAAGTAGATATCATCTTGTTATCCAAGATGTAATGGAGAGGCTGGAGGGAACTGCCTGAAAATGTAGAGCTGTGTTCCAGAAGCCATATTTCTTGATGATGATTGTATAATGATAAAGCTTTCACAATGTGACCGTGTGATTGTGAAAACCTTGTGTCTGATGCTCCTTTTATCTACCTTGTCAACAGATGAGAGGAACACATGGAATAAAAATAAATAATAGGGGGAACAAATGTTAAAATAGATTTAGTTTGAAATGTTAGTGATCAATGAAAGGGGTATAGTAAGGGGTATAGCCTGTAAAATTTTTTTTTTCTGTTTGTTTAATTTTTCTGTTGTCTTTTTATTTCTTTTTCTGAATTGATGCTAATGTTCTGGGAAATGATCATGATGATGAATATGCAACTATGTGAGGATACTGTGAATTGCTGAGTGTATGTGTTGGGAATGTTTGTGTTTCTTGTAATTTTTTTTAATTAATAAAAAATTTAAAAAAGATAGTAACAGTAAAAAGAAAAAATATATAACAACAGTAAAAACTGCATACTTATTTCAAAGATCAAAAGAAGCTATAAAGAAATATAAATAGCTGTGCTTAAGGGTCTGTTAGACTATTATTTTACAAATACCATGGCAACTGTTTATGGTGCTAGAGGACAAGATACAATTTACATAGTAAAGTTGATGCTTGCAGCCAAGAAATAAATGCAATTTTTATTTTTAAGATGGTCAGTTTGCTCTTTGTTTTAATTAATTACAATCTTCGATGCAATAGGTACAAATATAAAAAGAATTTCTTCAAATAACTTCCTAGCTATCCTCAGAAGCATCAAAGGTTCCACCCTAAACAATAGATTTGGCCCCACAAGATTTGCTTAGGATTAAAATATGGCTTCTCTAGGGTACATAATAGCTTCGAACCAGCACAGGGGGATTATTTATAGCACCAAAAAGAGAGGTCTCACATCAACCGCCTTAGCCTATATCTTGAGTAATTAGAAAAAGAGCAAATTAAACTAAAAGCAAACAAAAGGCAAGAAATTAAGAACCAAAACAGAAATTAATAAAATAGAAAACAGAAAAACAATAGGGAAAAACAAGAAAATTTATTATTTGAGAAGATCAACAAATATTAAAAGAATAATAAAGGAATATTATGAATTATTTTATGTCAATAAATTCAACAATTCAAATGAAATGGACCAATTCCTTGAAAGATTCAAACTAACAATGCTCACTCAAGAAGAACTAGTTAACATGAATTGCTCTATATCTACGAAAGATACTGATTTATTAGTAGATGAAAATTGCAGTACAGAGAAAAACACAAAGGCCTTCGCTGGTAAATTTTACCAAATGTTGAAGAAAGAAGCAATACTAATCCTACACAACTGCTTCCAAAAAATTAAAAAGGATATACGTTCAAAGCAAGACAAAGATATTTTGAGAAAAGAAAAAGCATCCAGTATCCCTCATGCACAGAGATGCAAAAACTTTTTGCTAATCACATCCAACAATATATGGAAAGGATTATAGGTCAACTAAAATAGGGATTATCTCAGTAGTGCAAGGTCAGTTTAACATTGTTTTAAATATAACATTAATGAACTAAAAAACATGCAAACATGAACATTTCAATAAACAACGAAAAAGCATTTGACAATATCCAACATTCATTTGTAATAAAAATTCTCATCAAATAGGTATAGAAAGGAATTTTTTTTAGTTCCTGGTCTTTTCTTAATTAATTTTTAAATTTTTCTTAAAAATATAACACAAAGTCTTAACATATGATTATTCCATTCTACATATATAATCAGTAATTCACAATATCATCACATAGTTGCATATTCATCATCGTGTTCATTTCTTAGAATATTTGCATCAATTCAGAAAAAGAAAAAGACAGAAAAAAATTCATACATACCATACCCCTCACCCCTCAGTTACTGATCTTTTAACTCTCTTCTTATCGGTGATTGTTTAATTCACCCTTATGGATGGTATTTTTTTTCCTTTTCTTTATTGCCATGGTAAAGTAACATTTACTAATCACCTTAATTTATCCTGATGTTGGGATAAAAGGGCTCTCCTGCTTGAAACAATGTTCTCTCTATAAGTCAGTGTGTTACTTTTTATTGCTGCTATATCAAATTACCACAAGTTTAGTGGCTTAAAATAAAAGAAATTTATTATCTTACAGTTCTGGAACAGAGAAATCTAATGTAGGTCTCAATGGGCTAAAATCAAGGTGTTGGCCCAGCTGTATTTCTTTCTGGAGGCTTGAGAGAAGAACCCCTTTCCTTCTCTTTTCTGGCATCTAGATGCTGCCCTCATTCCTTGTTTCTTGGCTCTCTCCTTCAACTTCAAAGCTTGTGTGAAGTTAGAATGGTAAACAGCTTTACTAATCATCTTAATTTGCGTATAGATCTATTTTTCCTCAAGAAACTATAAAGAAGAAACAAAAAGCACCTGAGGCAGGCTACCGTACCAACAGTCCCTTGCAGTGCTAAATAAGATCCCTGCCTCCATGGGAAAGGAGGAACTGTGATAAACAAGTCATGCTGACTAGTAAGTCTGCTGCTTTTCATTAGATAAGACCATTCCTTCACTAACATTCTTCCTTTTACAGATTTGTGTCATCCAAAGACATCCTGCCTCAAATAACTCATATAATTCTCGTCCTCCTTGCCTAACCCTCCTCGTCCCCCCATACCCTTTCTTTGTTTTAAGCAGGTATATAAACTATTTCTCTGACACTTTCTTAAATTAACTTTTTAATTTTTTTAAAAATATGACACCAAGACTCTTAAAACATGATCATTTCGTTCTACATACATAATCAGTAATAGAAAGGAATTTTTCAACCTGATAAAGGGCATCTACAGTAAACCCACAAATGGTAAAAAAACTTCTATGCAACACTGTATGTGAGGCTTTTGGCAAATGTTGAAATAAATTCAGTTTGAAATGCTAGTGATCAATGAAAGGGAGGGGTAAGGAGTATGGTATGTAAAATTTTTTTCTTTCTTTTTCATTTTATTTTTCTGTTCTCTTTTTGTTTCTTTTTCTGAATTGATGCAAATGTTCTGGGAAATGATCATGATGAATATGCAACTATATGATGATATTGTGAATTGCTGAGTGTATGTGTAGAGAGGAATGAGTATTGTGTTGGGAATGTTTGTGTTTCTTTCTTGTAATTTTTTTTAATAAATAAAAAATTTTTAAAAAAAAGGCAAAAAAAACCCTTACAGTATTGGCACAAAAACAGACAAATTGATGAAACAAATTAATAAAAGATACAGAAACAGACCCAAGCATAGACAGACATTTGATTTTTTTTTAAAGGTGTAAAAAAAAAAAAACAACAAAAACAATTCAGTATATGAAGGCGAGTATTTCCAACAAATCACGCTGAAACAACTGGATATCTATATGTAAACAAACTTGGATCCACATTTCACATACAAAAATAAGTGAAAGTAGATCATAGTTCTAAATATAAAACATAAAATTACAAAACTTCAGGGAAGAAAACAAGAGAAAATCTTTGTGACCTTGATTTAGACACAGATTTCATAATCTCTGAAAGACTAAATTGACTTTTAATTTTGAATGCATCAAAATAAGAAATTTTCTGATCTTACAAAGGCATTCTTATGAGAATGGAAACACAAGCCACAGAATTTTAGAAAATCGTTGCAAAGCATATATGAGATAAAAGACCTATATTTAGAATGATTTATCAAGATATCTCAAAACTCAATTAAAATAATAAATTAAAAAGATTTGACAAAAAGATTTGAAGAAACACTTCACCAAAGATTTTATGGCTTCCAAACAATTCTAAAAAATATGTGGAACATCACTGGTCATCAAGGAAATGGATATTAAAACCACAATGAGATACTACTACACACCTATGAGAATGACTAAATATACTATGTGCTGGCAAGGATGTGAAGAAATTGGAACTCTCATACACTACTGGTGGGAATATCACTGGTAAGTACAATCAAATTAGAAAACAGTTGGAAGTTACAGAAAAAGGTAATCATATATTTACCATCTGACCCAGACATCTGAGTGGCTTTCTCTTAGGTACCCAGCAGAAAACAAAATACACTTCCATACAAACATCTGCACACAATTATTCACAACTTTATTTATTAAATAGCTTAAAACTAGAAACAACCAAAATGATCTTTAACAGATGAATGGATAAACAAATTGTGGTATATACAAAAAATAGAATAGTACATTGCAATTAAAAGAAATTAGCTCTTTATTGATATACACAATGGATGAATCTCAAAATAATTGTGTAAAATAGTAAAAAATTAAAAAAAAAAACTACAATGAGGTATGATTCCATTCATATTAAACTCTAGAAAATCAGATGAGTGGTTGCCTGGAAAGGGAAGTGTAGGAAGGGATAAAAGGGCTATGAGCAGCACAAGAAAATCTTAAGAGAAAATAGGTATGCTTACTATCGTGACTGTGGTAATGTAACATTTGTAACAAATGCTACAAACGTATACATTTGTCAAAACTTATCATATTATAAACTTTAGTTTATTTTGTCATTAAAGCTGAATTTTTTTAAGAACCACATAGAACCCCAAATTGCTTCCCTCTGCACCACTGGAGCTGATCCTAAACTGTCCCATCACTCCAGCAAAAAGCTGCTAGTTCATTCTCAGGAGGAGTAAAATGTATAAACTAGGGTAACACCATGCACTACTGAAAATTGCAGTAGTGAAGAAAACACAACCATATTTAAGTGAATACTGATGTACTGAACCTTAATTGCCAAACTGTCTCTTTGAGTAAAGGCAGAATTAAGCATTTTCAGACACACAGTCTCAAAAAATGTATTCTGATTACTCTTCCTGGAAAGCTACTTGGAGGTGCTACACCAAAACAAGTAAAAAACCAAGAGAATGAAACTCATGCGAATCAGAAAATATAGGATTCAATGCAAGAAAGAAGTGAAAGCAATCTGCAGGATAAAGATTAACAATACGATGATTAAGAGGAGACAGCTGTGCATCAGGCATACAAAGAAATTCAACAATTCCAAAAAGCAAATTCAAATTAAACAAATAGATCAAATAACTATGTGACATGATACATTTAATTTACTCATTTGCTATGTGCTTTGTTCTGTCTCCCCTACGCCTGCAATTCAGACTATAACTTCTATGAGGGCAAAATATTTTCCATTTTGTTCATTATTGTATTTCAAACATCGAAAACCAAGCATGTTACTTATATGATACTTAAGAAAAAATTTTTTAACAACTTAAAATGCTGAATTTACCCTAAGAACTAAAGTCACAGTAACATTCTATATCAAAACATTTTCATTTCTCTTTTTTTCTTTTTGCATGGGTAGGCACTGGGAATCAAACCTAGCTTTCTGGTATGGCAGCTGAGAACTCTGTCTACTGAGCCACCATGGCCTGCCCTATATCAAAACTTTTTAAACTGCAACGTAAGATTTCAATATTTTACAGATTTACAAATTGCTGTGGCTAATTCTCAGTAAAATAATTCTATTCTTACAAAATAGTTTATCTCATTAAGAGAAACTTAAGAATCAGCAGATTTCTTTTCTGTAAAAATCCCATAAAACCTCATAGAAATAACCTATCAAAACAAACTTTTAGATGATAAAAGTCAGATAAAGACTTCATTTCATTTTGCATTTAATATTTTATCACCTGATGCTCCACCTCTTGAAGTAAGGATTCCAATAGCTCTGTTTCTTGTGTTAGAGATGTCTTCTGACCTGTATAAAAATAGGAAAGAACAAACAATCAAGCTTATTACAAGTATAAGAATGAAATTAACTTTCACTGCACATGTGTAACAACAAGAAATTCATTTTTGTTACAAAAAAATTCTTAATTATATTTACCCTAAAGATTTTCCTAGAGTATTAAGAAGGTGAATCTAATATTGAAGTAAAATTGAAAGAAGACTTCAGAACCAACCTTAAATACAATTTCAGACAAAATATAAGAAGTGTATTAATCTAAGAAATGATTAAGAGGAGATAGCTATGCATCAAACTTTGAACAAAAACTTTAACTTTCTAGATATTAACATTTTTTAATTAAAGAAGTTGAAAGATGGATGGGCACTCCCCCAAGCCGCGGAAGCCGGCGACCCTCCGCATGCGTGGATTCCCAGGCCGGCTGGGAGATTCGGATCAGCACTCCCCCAAGCCGCATGGGCTGGTGACCCTCCCCCACACTGAGAGTTTTCCAAAGTTAAAGAACCCACAGCATCTTTTACTGATGGGAACCAAAGACATACGAGCGCCACCTACTGGGCAGGATAAGAAAAACAGAGCCCAGAGATTTCACAGAAAAATCTTTCAACCTGCTGGGTCCCACACCCAGGGAAATCTGATTAAATGCCCACACGCCATAATAACAGATCACGCTCGGAAAACTGAGGATATGGTCAAGTCAAAGGAACAAACCAATACTTCAAATGAGATACAGGAGCTGAGACAAAAAATGCTGAACATACGAACAGAAATGGAAAACCTCTTCAAAAATCAAATCAATAAATTGAGGGAGGACATGAAGAAGACATGGGATGAACAAAAAGAAGAAGTAGAAAATCTGAAAAAACAAATCACAGAACTTATGGGAGTGAAGGACAAAGTAGAAAACATGGAAAAAACAATGGATACCTACAATGGTAGATTTAAAGAGACAGAAGCTAGTGAACTGGAGGATGGAACATCTGAATTCCAAAAAGAAACAGAAACTATAGGGAAAAGAATGGAAAAATTTGAACAGGGTACCAGGGAACTCAAGGACAATATGAAGCGCACAAATATACATGTTGTTGTTGTCCCAGAAGGAGAAGAGAAGGGAAAAGGAGGAGAAAAACTAATGGAAAAAATTATCACTGAAAATTTCCCAACTCTTATGAAAGACCTAAAATTACAGATCCAAGAAGTGCAGCAGACCTCAAAGAGAATAGACCCAAATAGGCGTTTTCCAAGACACTTACTAGTTAGAATGTCAGAGGTCAAAGAGAAAGAGAGGATCTTGAAAGCAGCAAGAGAAAAACAATCCATCACATACAAGGGAAACCCAATAAGACTATGTGTAAATTTCTCAGCAGAAACCATGGAGGCTAGAAGACAGTGGGATGATATATTTAAATTACTAAAAGAGAAAAACTGCCAAAGAAGAATCCTATACCCAGCAAAATTGTAATTCAAAAATGAGGGAGAAATTAAAACATTTTCAGACAAAAAGTCACTGAGAGAATTTGTGACCAAGAGACCAGCTCTGCAAGAAATACTAAAGGGAGCACTAGAGTCAGATATGAAAATACAGAAGAGAGAGGTATGGAGAACAATGTAGAAAGAAGGAAAATCAGATATGATATATATAATACGAAAGGCAAAATGGTAGAGGAAAATATTATCCAAACAGTAATAACACTAAATGTTAATGGAATGAATTCCCCAATCAAAAGACATAGACTGATAGAATGAATTAAAAAATAGGATCCTTCTATATGCTGTCTATAGGAAACACATCTTAGACCCAAAGATCAACATAGGTTGAAAGCGAAAGGTTGTGAAAAGACATTTCATGCAAATAACAACCAGAAAAGAGGAGGAGTAGCTATACTATAAATCCAACAAATTAGACTTCAAATGTAAAACAGTTAAAAGAGACAATCAAGGACACTATCTACTAATAAAAGGAACAATTAAGCAAGAAGACATAACAATCATAAATATTTATGCACCGAAACAGAATGCCCCAAAATACGTGAGGAATATACTGCAATCACTGAAAAGGGAAATAGACACATATACCATAATAGTTGGAGACTTCAATTCACCACACTCATCAATGGACAAAACATCTAGACAGAGGATCAATAAAGAAATAGAGAATTTGAATATTACAATAAATGAGCTAGACTTAACAGACATTTATAGGACATTACATCCCACAACAGCAGGATACACCTTTTTCTCAAGTGCTCATGGATCATTCTCAAAGATAGACCATATGCTGGGTCACAAAGCAAGTCTTAACAAATTTAAAAAGATTGAAATCATACACAACACTTTCTCGGATCATAAAGGAATGAAGTTGGAAATCAATAATAGGCGGAGTGCCAGAAAATTCACAAATACGTGGAGGCTCAACAACACACTCTTAAACAACGAGTGGGTCAAGGAAGAAATTGCAAGAGAAATTAGTAAATATCTCGAGGCGAATGAAAACGAAAACACAACGTATCAAAACCTATGGGACGCAGCAAAGGCAGTGCTAAGAGGGAAATTTATTGCCCTAAATGCCTATATCAGAAAAGAAGAAAAGGCAAAAATGCAGGAATTAACTGTCCACTTGGAAGAACTGGAGAAAGAACAGCAAACTAACCCCAAAGCAAGCAAAAGGAAAGAAATAACAAAGATTAGAGCAGAAATAAATGAAATTGAAAACATGAAAACAACAGAGAAAATCAATAAGACCAGAAGTTGGTTCTATGAGAAAATCAATAAGATTGATGGGCCCTTAGCAAGATTGACAAAAAGAAGAAGAGAGGGGATGCAAATAAATAAGATCAGAAATGGAACAGGAGACATAATCACTGACCTCACAGAAATAAAGGAGGTAATAACAGGATACTATGAACAACTTTACGCTAATAAATACAACAATTTAGATGAAATGGACGGGTTCCTGGAAAGACATGAACAACCAACTTTGACTCAAGAACAAATGGATGACCTCAACAAACCAATCACAAGTAAAGAAATTGAATCAGTCATTCAAAAGCTTCCTAAAAAGAAAAGTCCAGGACCAGACGGCTTCACATGTGAATTCTACCAAACCTTCCAGAATTAGTACCAACTTTCCTCAAACTCTTCAAAAAAATCGAAGTGGAGGGAAAGTTACCTAATTCATTCTATGAAGCCAACATCACCCTCATACCAAAACCAGGCAAAGATATTACAAAAAAAGAAAACTACAGACCAATCTCTCTAATGAATATAGATGCAAAAATCCTCAACAAAATTCTAGCAAATTGAATCCAACAACACATTAAAAGACTTATACATCATGACAAAGTAGGATTCATCCCAGGTATGCAAGGATGGTTCAACATAAGAAAATCAATTAATCTAATACACCATAGCAACAAATCAAAGTAGAAAAATCACATGATCATCTCAATTATATAGAGAAGGCATTTGACAAGATTCAACATCCTTTTCTGTTGAAAAAACTTCAAAGGATAGGAATACAAGGGAACTATGCAAAAATGAAAGAGGGAATATATGAAAAACCCACAGCTAATATCGTCCTCAATGGGGAAAAATTGAAAACTTTCCCGCTAATATCAGGAACAAGACAAGGATGTCCATTATCACCACTATTATTCAACATCGTGTTGGAGGTTCTAGCCAGAGCAATTAGACAAGAAAAAGAAATACAAGACATCAAAATTGGAAAGGAAGAAGTAAAACAATCTCTGTTTGCAGACGATATGATACTTTACGTCGAAAACCTGGAAAAACCCACAACAAAAATACTAGAGTTAATAAATGAGTACAGCAAAGTAGCAGGTTACAAGATCAACATTCAAAAATCTGTAGCATTTCTATACACGAGCGATGAACAAGCTGACGGGGAAATCAAGAAACGAATTCCATTTACAATTGCAACTAAAAGAATAAAATACCTAGAAATAAATTTAACTAAAGAGACAAAAAACCTATACAAAGAAAACTACAAAAAACTGTTAAAAGAATCACAGAGGACCTAAATAGATGGAAGGGCATACCGTGTTCATGGATTGGAAGACTAAATGTAGTTAAGATGTCAATCCTACCTAAATTGATTTACAGATTCAATGCAATACAAATCAAAATTCCAACAACTTATTTTTCAGAAATAGAAAAACCAATAAGCAAATTTATCTGGAAGGGCAGGGTGCCCCAAATTGCTAAAAGTATCTTGAGGAAAAAAAACGAAGCTGGAGGTCTCACGCTGCCGGACTTTAAGGCATATTGTGAAGCCACAGTGGTCAAAACAGCATGGTATTGGCATAAAGATAGATATATCGACCAATGGAATCGAATAGAGTGCTCAGATATAGACCCTCTCATCTATGGACAATTGATCTTTGATAAGGCAGTCAAGCCAACTCACCTGGGACAGAACAGTCTCTTCAATAAATGGTGCCTAGAGAACTGGATATCCATATGCAAAAGAATGAAAGATGACCCGTATCTCACACCCTATACAAAAGTTAACTCAAAATGGATCAAAGATCTAAACATTAGGTCTAAGACCATAAAACAGTTAGAGGAAAACGTAGAGAGATATCTTATGAAACTTACAATTGGAGGCAGTTTTATGGACCTTAAACCTAAAGCAAGAGCACTGAAGAAGGAAATAAATAAATGGGAACTCCTCAAAATTAAACACTTTTGTGCATCAAAGAACTTCATCAAGAAAGTAGAAAGCCTACACAATGGGAGACAATATTTGGAAACGACATATCAGATAAAGGTCTAGTATCCAGAATTTATGAAGAGATTGTTCAACTCAACAACAAAAAGACAACCAACCCAATTACAAAATGGGAAAAAGACTTGAACACACACCTCTCAGAAGAGGAAATACAAATGGCCGAAAGGCACATGAAGAGATGCTCAATGTCCCTGGCCATTAGAGAAATGCAAATCAAAACCACAATGAGATATCATCTCACACCCACCAGAATGGCCATTATCAACAAAACAGAAAATGACAAGTGCTGGAGAGGATGTGGAGAAAGAGGCACACTTATCCATTGTTGGTGGGAATGTCAAATGGTGCAACCATTGTGGAAGGCAGTTTGGCAGTTCCTCAAAAAACTGAATATAGAATTGCCATACGACTCAGCAATACCATTGCTAGGTATACTCAAAGGACTTAAGGGCAAAGACACAAACGGACATTTGCACACCAATGTTTATAGCAGCATTATTTACAATTGCAAAGAGAAGGAAACAGCCAAAATATCCATCAACACACGAGTGGCTAAACAAACTGTGGTATATACATACAATGGAATATTATGCAGCTTTAAGACAGAATAAATTTATGAAGCATGTAATAACATGGATGGACCTAGAGAACATTATGCTGAGTGAGACTAGCCAAAAACTAAAGGACAAATACTGTATGGTCCCACTGATGTGAACCGACATTCGAGAATAAACTTGGAATATGTCATTGGTAACAGAGTCCAGCAGGAGTTAGAAACAAGGTATGATAATGGGTAATTGGAGCTGAAGGGATACAGACTATGCAACAGGACTAGATACAAAAACTCAAAAATGGATAGCACAATAATACCTAAGTGTAATGTAATTCTGTTAAAACACTGAATGAAGCTGCATTTGAGCTATAGGTTTTCTTTGTTGTTTGTTTGTGTCTTTTTTTTTCTTTTTCCTTTTTTTATATGTTTCTTATTTATTATTATTATTTTTATTTTTTTCTGTATATTAACATTTTATATCTTTTTCTGTTGTTTTGCTAGTTCTTTTCCTAAATCGATGCAAATGTACTAAGAAATGATGATCATACATCTATGTGATGATATTAAGAATTAATGACTGTATATGTAGAATGGAATGATTTCTAAATGTTGTGTTAATTTTTTTTTAATTAATTAAAAAAAAATGTTAACAGTTGGAGAACTTGGGTTCAAAGATACACAGGAATTATCCTTCACCCAGGAATTCATTGTACCATACTTGCAACTTTTCTATAAGTCTGAAATTATTTCAAAATTAAAACGTTAAAAAATAAAAAGAAGCTGAAAGTTTTGTGTAATCACAAAATAGTGATGAAAGATTAAAATAGTTCCATCATGCATTATTTCCATTAGGTATATTTTTTCTCCATATACCACACCTTTACACTCCTTTTGGAAGAAGGAGTAAACATTAATTTCATTAGAACTAACTATTCTAAAATAATTCCTCGCCCAAATTTAACTGGGGCTTAAAAAGGAATACATTAAGGAGGCAAATTATGTTAAATGTCAGTAAGAGTTCTGAACGTTAAATGGAAAAGGACTTCTGAAAAGGAACACATGGAAAGGAATACAGTCTCAAGAAGGTGGAGGCAGACAGAGATAAAAGAATTATTACAAAAAAGGCAGGCAGAAACTGCTTTACGTGTTTCCAGAAAGTTAGATATATTTGCTAACTTAGACCACTTTCTTTGTAAATGTCAAAATTTAAAGACCCATAAATACATTCCATGAAATTAGGAAAAGTTACGTTAGAGTAGCGGAATTCGATACAGACGAAATGAGCAGAACTTTTATTTTTTAAACCAAATGAGAAGTGTTTGATCGCAAAAAGAAACAAGGGAGTAAAAGTAAATTAATAGCTGGGATCAGTATTACCAAAGGTGAGTTCTACCACTACCCTGGCCCAAGTACTGGGAGAAAAAAGACATCAGCCAAAGGATCAAAGAAGAAGAAGGAATTATAATACAAAACATAGGATTTAACAAATGAGTATGACTGCTGAATCACTATATTGATGATTCTTTTAGCCTGCAGTGTTCTGGAACAGCTAGAAGGAAAAACCCAAAACTGTGATTTTGCAACCAATATCAAAATCTGATCTGTAGCTGATTGTTGGAGTGTATTAGCAAACTAGTGCTATTTCTTTTTTCTTAATACATACATATTTAAAATAAAAAAACATTCAAAAAATATATATGAGCCTGCAGGGGAACACCCATATACATAATCGACTTAAAATTATCGGTGGATAGGTGTTAAAATTTCTCCACATACTCTCCAACATTTGTTGTTTTCTCTTTGTTTAATAACAGCCATTCTTGGAGGTCCTATGGTGACTCAGTGTCAGAATTCGCACTTGCCATGTCTGAGATTCGGGTCTCTTTAATACGGATTAAATCCACTTTGAATGAATTTTGTATAGGGTGTAAATAGGGGTCCTCTGTCACTCTTCTGTCTACTAATATCCAATTCTCCTATGCCCATTTGCTGAAGAGACTCTTCTATCCCAGCTAATTGGATTTGGGGGCCTTATTGAAGATGAATTGTCTATAGATGTAAAATGATCCAGCTGATAAGGAAGATAGTTGGGTGATTCCTGAGAAAACAAAGTTTTGAGCTGCCCTATGACCTGGCAATATGAACACCCTGTATATATACTAGAAAAGCTAAAAGGACTGGGCAGGATAAGAAAAACAGAGTCCAGAGACTTCACAGGAAAGTCTTTCAACCTGCTGGGTCTCACCCTCAGGGAGAACTGACACAGGAGACTCTTTACTCCTGACAGGAGGCCAGTATGGTCTGGGAAAATCCGGCTGGAGCCTAAAATACCTAAAATAAATTTACAGAATTTATGGGAATGAAAGACAGTAGAATAGATGAAAACTTACAATGTTTACATTTAGAGATGAAAAAGAAAGTATCAGTGAGCTGGATTTCGGAACATCTGAAATTCAACAAGCAAAAGAGAGCATAGGGAAAAAAATGGAAAAATATGAGCAGGGACACACAGTACTGCATGACAATATGAAGCGCATGAAGATACGTGTTGAGGGTGGCAAGAAGGAGAAGAGAAGAGAAAAGGAGTAGAAAAACTAAAGGAGAAAATTATCACTGAAAATTTCCCAACTCTTATGAAAGACCTAAAATTACAGATCCAAGAAGTGCAGCGTACCCCAAAGAGATTAGACCCCAATAGGCGTTCTCCAAGACACTTACTAGTTAGAATGTCAGAGGTCAAAGAGAAAGAGAGGATCTTGAAAGCAGCAAGAGAAAAACAATCCATCACATACAAGGGAAACCCAATAAGACTATGTGTAGATTTCTCAGCAGAAACCATGGAGGCTAGAAGAGAGTGGGATGATATATTTAAATTACTAAAAGAGAAAAACTGCCAACCAAGACTCCTATATCCAGCAAAATTGTCCTTCAAACATGAGGGAGAAATTAAAACATTTTCAGACAAAAAGTCACTGAGAGAATTTGTAACCAAGACACCAGCTCTGCAAGAAATACTAAAGGGACCAATAGAGTCAGATATGAAAAGACAGAAGAGAGAGGTATGGAGAAGAGTGTAGAAAGAAGGAAAGTCTGATATGATATATATAACACAAAAGGCAAAATGGTAGAGGAAAATATTATCCAAACAGTAATAACTCTAAATGTTAATGGACTGAATTCCCCAATCAAAAGACATAGACTGGCAGAATGGGTTAAAAAACAGGATCCTTCTATATGCTGTCTACAGGAAACACATCTTAGACCCAAAGATAAACATAGGTTGAAAGTGAAAGGTTGGGAAAAGATATTTCATGCAAATAACAACCAGAAAATAGCAGGAGTGGCTATACTAATATCCAACAAGTTAGACTTCAAATGTAAAACAGTTAAAAGAGACAAAGAAGGACACTATATACTAATAAAAGGAACAATTAAACAAGAAGACATAACAATCATAAATATTTACGCACCGAACCAGAATGCCCCAAAATACGTGAGGAATACACTGCAAACACTGAAAAGGGAAATAGACACAAATACCATAATAGTTGGAGACTTCAATTCCCCACTCTCATCAATGGACAGAACATCTAGACAGAGGATCAATAAAGAAATAGAGAATCTGAATATTACTATAAAGGAGCTAGACTTAACAGACATTTATAGGACATTACATCCCACAACAGCAGGATACACCTTTTTCTCAAGTGCTCATGGATCATTCTCAAAGATAGACCATATGCTGGGTCACAAAGCAAGTCTTAACAAATTTAAAAAGATTGAAATCATACACAACACTTTCTCGGATCATAAAGGAATGAAGTTGGAAATCAATAATAGGCAGAATGCCAGAAAATTCACAAATACCTGGAGGCTCAACAACACACTCTTAAACGAGTGGGTCAAAGAAGAAATTGCAAGAGAAATTAGTAAATACCTCAAGGCAAATGAAAATGAAAACACAACATATCAAAACTTATGGGATGCAGCAAAGGCAGTGCTAAGAGGGAAATTTATTGCCCTAAATGCCTATATCAGAAAAGAAGAAAAGGCAAAAATGCAGGAATTAACTGTTCAATTGGAAGAACTGGAGAAAGAACAGCAAACTAATCCCAAAGCAAGCAAAAGGAAAGAAATAACAAAGATCAGAGCAGAAATAAATGAAATTGAAAATATGAAAACAGTAGAGAAAATCAATAAGACCAGAAGTTGGTTCTATGAGAAAATCAATAAGATTGATGGGCCCCTATCAAGATTGACAAAAAGAAGAAGAGAGAGGATGCAAATAAATAAGATCAGAAATGGAAGAGGAGACATAACTACTGACCTCACAGAAATAAAGGAGGTAATAACAGGATACTATGAACAACTTTACGCTAATAAATACAACAATTTAGATGAAATGGACGGGTTCCTGGAAAGACATGAACAACCAACTTTGTCTCAAGAAGACATAGATGACCTCAACAAACCAATCACAAGTAAAGAAATTGAATCAGTCATTCAAAAGCTTCCTAAAAAGAAAAGTCCAGGACCAGACGGCTTCACATCTGAATTCTATCGAACATTCCAGAAAGAATTAGTACCAATTCTCCTCAAACTCTTCAAAAAAATCGAAGTGCAGGGAAAACTGCCTAATTCATTCTATGAAGCCAACATCACCCTCATACCAAACCCAGGCAAAGATATTACAAAAAAAGAAAACTACAGACCAATCTCTCTAATGAATACAGATGCAAAAATCCTCAATAAAATTCTAGCAAATCGTATCCAACAACACATTAAAAGAATTATACATCATGACCAAGTAGGATTCATCCCAGGTATGCAAGGATGGTTCAACATAAGAAAATCAATTAATGTAATACACCATATCAACAAATCAAACCACAAAAATCACATGATCATCTCAATTGATGCAGAGAAGGCATTTGACAAGATTCAACATCCTTTCCTGTTGAAAACACTTCAAAGGATAGGAATACAAGGGAACTTCCTTAAAATGATAGAGGGAATATATGAAAAACCCACAGCTAATATCATCCTCAATGGGGAAAAATTGAAAACTTTCCCCCTAAGATCAGGAACAAGATAAGGATGTCCACTATCACCACTATTATTCAACATTGTGTTGGAGGTTCTAGCCAGAGCAATTAGACAAGAAAAAGAAATACAAGGCATCAAAATTGGAAAGGAAGAAGTAAAACTATCACTGTTTGTAGACGATATGATACTATACCTCGAAAACCTGGAAAAATCCACAACAAAAATACTAGAGCTAATAAATGAGTACAGCAAAGTAGCAGGTTACAAGATCAACATTCAAAAATCTGTAGCATTTTTAAACTACAGACCAATCTCTCTAATGAATACAGATGCAAAAATCCTCAATAAAATTCTAGCAAATCGTATCCAACAGCACATTAAAAGAATTATACATCATGACCAAGTAGGATTCATCCCAGGTATGCAAGGATGGTTCAACATAAGAAAATCAATTAATGTAATACACCATATCAACAAATCAAAGCAGAAAAATCACATGATCATCTCAATTGATGCAGAGAAGGCATTCGACAAGATTCAACATCCTTTCCTGTTGAAAACACTTCAAAAGATAGGAATACAAGGGAACTTCCTTAAAATGATAGAGGGAATATATGAAAAACCCACAGCTAATATCATTCTCAATGGGGAAAAATTGAAAACTTTCCCCCTAAGATCAGGAACAAGACAAGGATGTCCACTATCACCACTATTATTCAACATTGTGTTGGAGGTTCTAGCCAGAGCAATTAGACAAGAAAAAGAAATACAAGGCATCAAAATTGGAAAGGAAGAAGTAAAACTATCACTGTTTGCAGACGATATGATACTATACGTCGAAAACCCGGAAAAATCCACAACAAAACTACTAGAGCTAATAAATGAGTACAGCAAAGTAGCAGGTTACAAGATCAACATTCAAAAATCTGTAGCATTTCTATACACTAGTAATGAACAAGCTGAGGGGGAAATCAAGAAACGAATCCCATTTACAATTGCAACTAAAAGAATAAAATACCTAGGAATAAATTTAACTAAAGAGACAAAAAACCTATATAAAGAAAACTACAAAAAACTGCTAAAAGAAATCACAGAAGACCTAAATAGATGGAAGGGCATACCGTGTTCATGGATTGGAAGACTAAATATAGTTAAGATGTCAATCCTACCTAAATTGATTTACAGATTCAATGCAATACCAATCAAAATCCCAACAACTTATTTTTCAGAAATAGAAAAACCAATAAGCAAATTTATCTGGAAGGGCAGGGTGCCCCGAATTGCTAAAAACATCTTGAGGAAAAAAAAACGAAGCTGGAGGTCTCGCGCTGCCTGACTTTAAGGCATATTATGAAGCCACAGTGGTCAAAACAGCATGGTATTGGCATAAAGATAGATATATCGACCAATGGAATCAAATAGAGTGCTCAGATATAGACCCTCTCATCTATGGACATTTGATCTTTGATAAGGCAGTCAAGCCAACTCACCTGGGACAGAGCAGTCTCTTCAATAAATGGTGCCTAGAGAACTGGATATCCATATGCAAAAGAATGAAAGAAGACCCATCTCTCACACCCTATACAAAAGTTAACTCAAAATGGATCAAAGATCTAAACATTAGGTCTAAGACCATAAAACAGTTAGAGGAAAATGTTGGGAGATATCTTATGGATCTTACAACTGGAGGCAGTTTTATGGACCTTAAACCTAAAGCAAGAGCACTGAAGAAGGAAATAAATAAATGGGAACTCCTCAAAATTAAACACTTTTGTGCATCAAAGAACTTCATCAAGAAAGTAGAAAGACAGCCTTCACAATGGGAGACAATATTTGGAAATGATATATCAGATAAAGGTCTAGTATCCAGAATTTATAAAGAGATTGTTCATCTCAACAACAAAAAGACAGCCAACCCAATTACAAAATGGGAAAAAGACTTGAACAGACACCTCTCAGAAGAGGAAATACGGATGGCCAAGAGGCACATGAAGAGATGCTCAATGTCCCCGGCCATTAGAGAAATGCAAATCAAAACCACAATGAGATATCATCTCACACCCACCAGAATGGCCATTATCAACAAAACAGAAAATGACAAGTGCTGGAGAGGATGCGGAGAAAGAGGCACACTTATCCACTGTTGGTGGGAATGTCAAAGGGTGCAACCACTGTGGAAGGCAGTTTGGCGGTTCCTCAAAAAGCTGAATATAGAACTGCCATACGACCCAGCAATACCATTGCTAGGTATCTACTCAAAGGACTTAAGGGCAAAGACACAAACGGACATTTGCACACCAATGTTTATAGCAGCATTATTTACAATTGCAAAGAGATGGAAACAGCTAAAATCTCCATCAACAGAAGAGTGGCTAAACAAACTGTGGTATATACATACGATGGAATATTATGCAGCTTTAAGACAAGATAAACTTATGAACCATGTAATAACATGGATGGACCTAGAGAATATTATGCTGAGTGAATCCAGCCAAAAACTAAAGGACAAATACTGTATGGTCCCACTGATGTGAACGGACATTCGAGAATAAACTTGAAATATGTCATTGGTAACAGAGTTCAGCAGGAGTTAGAAACAGGGTAAGACAATGGGTAATTGAAGCTGAAGGGATACAGACTGTGCAACAGGACTAGATACAAAAACTCAAAAATGGACAGCACAATAATACCTAATTGTAAAGTAATCATGTTAAAACACTGAATGAAGCTGCATCTGAGCTATAGGTTTTTGTTTTGTTTTGTGTTGTTTTGTTTTGATTTTACTATTATTACTTTTATTTTTTTCTCTATATTAACATTCTATATCTTTTTCGGTTATGTTGCTAGTTCTTCTAAACCAATGCAAATGTACTAAGAAATGATGATCATGCATCTATGTGATGATGTTAAGAATTAATGATTGCATGTGTAGAATGGTATGATCTCTAAATGTTGGGTTAATTTCTTTTTTTCCGTTAATAAAAAAAAAAAAAAAAAAAAGAGAAGGGATAATTGGAGATGAAGGGATACATACTGTACAACGGGACTGGATATAAAAACTCAGAAATGGACAGCACAATACTACCCAATTGTAATGCAATTATGTTAAAACACTGAATGAAGCTGCATGTGAGGTATAGGTTTTTTGTTTTTGTTTTTTTTTCTTTCTATTATTGTTTTAATTCTTATTCTGTTGTCTTTTTATTTCTTTTTCTAAATCGATGCAAATGTACTAAGAAATGATGAATATGCAACTATGTGATGTTATTAAGAATTACTGATTGTACATGTAGATTGGAATGATTTCTAATTGTTTTGTTAATTCTTTTTTTAATTAATAAAAAAAAATAAAAAAAAAATAAAAAAATAAAAAAAATAAAAAAAATGCTACTGGGTCTGTGGAAAAAAACAAAAATTCAGATAGTCTAGATTAATAACAAAAACAATTTGTGAAATAATAATCAAATATTCCACTTCAAAGATACATGCATCTTTTTTTAAAGAAGATAACAATGAAATTGATAAATGAATATTTAGGATGTCAACAAGACATGGCTAAACTTTGAAGAATAAAGACAACAGGCAAAAAATTATTTGTTTACATCTTCTTAAAGCATGTAATTTCATTTTCAACTATAAAGAAAATTGACGCCTTCATTCTCACTTACTATTTTGCTTAATTCTAGGCTCCACAATCATAGAAGAATGAGGAATCTTTGAAGAACCAAAAAGGTAGGCAATTAATAGATTAAACAGGTTAAAAATGAGACCTACCAGAATCCAAAGAACCAAGATTCTAAATATCAAAGGAAAATCTAAGGGAATTACTCTAATATTTTTAAATGCCCATTTTTCAGGTTCAATGAAGACAGACTCAAAGGACATGGGGCATTAATTGTAGGAATTCTGATTAGGAATTTTTAAAAAAAAGCAACATAACAATGAGGTCACTGGCTATTATAATTACTTACCCAAATGCCTATGAAATCTTTTCTCCCCAATTATTTCTAAATATGGGTCAAAATCTGTTTAGTTTGTAAAAAAACAAAAAAAAATGGAGATGTCAAAAAAATGTAAAGATTCCTTCCAAGCCTACAACAACCCACCAATCTTTACTCTTCAGATTCAACCTCAAGGGGACTTAAAACAGCAAGTACCCCGGCAGCATATAAAAACAAAGGAATGTCAATAATGCAGGGGGTTGAAAATAGATGGTAATTAATACTTTAAAACTTTAACTTATGTGTGAGACTAAAGCAAAAAATATTTATCTGGTACAAAATTTATATTTTGACTAGTGCATTTCCTAATATTACTTATGTGGACAGCTTAATTGAACACCATAAGTACACGGAACCTTGAGAAGGGCAAGAGATTTTACAGGTCTGTCCAGAGTGATGCCTCAATAAATCCCAGAAGGATCTGAACGGTGAATAAAAAAGTATATGCAAAGTCCCTATGTGGGAATGGTGAGAAAGGGGGACAATTCAATTTCCCCAAGTGGAGAATCCCTGATATTCTCGCAAGCAATGGGGACAACCAAAGCTATAGGTTGAGCCCCCAATCTTGGGGTTTGTTCATAGGAAACTTAACCCTGCAAAGGATAGGCTAAGCCTACTTAAAATTAGGCCTACGAATCACCCCCAAGAGAACCTCTTTTGTTCCTCAGATGTGGCTTCTCTCTCTCAGTCAACATGACAAGCAAACTCACTGGCCTCTCCCTCTCTACGAGGGACAGGACTCCCAGGGGTGTGGACCTTCCTGGTAACGTGGGACAATCCTAGATTGAACTGGGACTCAGCACCAAGGGATTGAGAGAAAACCTCAACCAAAAGAGGGAAAAGAGAAATGAGACGGTCAATGGCTGAGAGATTCCAAACAGAGTTCAGAGGTTATCCTTACGCATTAAATAGATATCAACTTTTTAGTTAAAAGTGTAACAGAGAGGCTGGAGGGAACTGCCTGAAAATGTAGAGCTTTGTTCCAGTAGCCATGTTTCTTGAAGACGACTGTATAATGCTAACGCTTTCTCAATGTGACTGTGTGACTGTGAAAACCTTGGGTCTGATGCTCCTTTTCTCTACTTTATCAAAAGACAAGGAAAACATATAGAATAAAAATAGAAAATAGGGGGAACAAATGTTAAAATAAATTTAGACTGAAACGCTAGTGATCAATGAAAGGGAGGGGTAAGGGGTATGGTATGTATGAATTTTTTTTCTGTTTTCTTATTTCTTTTTCTGAATTGATGCAAATGTTCTAAGAAATGATCATGGTGATGAATATACAACTATGTGGGAAAAAAAAGAATGTTCATATTGTATGTTGATTGGTTTAATTAATAAAAATTAAAAACTACTCACCCATTAGTGTAATAAGCTTATTCTTCAGCTGTGTGTCTAACCGTGCAATCATCATCTCAACTGCATTCCTAATTTCTCGAACACGCTCATCTTTTGCATTTCTTACAGCCTCTACATTTCTTTCCTACAAAATAAACAGGAGAAAAGAATCTTAATTAAAAATTTTTAAAACAGAAATAAACAATGCTAACAATTAATTATGCTTAAAGCCCACTGATCTCTTCTTTAAAAGTTGTAAGCCACTGAACAGTGAGTAAAAAAGTATTTCCAAAGTCCCCTTGGAGGAATAGTGAGAAAGGGGGAAAATTCAACTTCCCCAAGTGGAGAATTCTTGATATTCTCACAAGCAGTGCGGATAACCAAAGCAATAGGCTGAATCCCCAATTTTGGGGTTTGTTCATAGGAAACTTAACCTCACAAAGGATGGGTCAAGCCTACTTAGAATTAGGCCTAAAAGTCAGCCCCAAGAGAACCTCTCTTGTTGCTCAGATGTGGCCTCCCTCTTCAGCCAACACAACAAGCATACTCACCGCCCTCCCCCTGTCTATGTGGGACATGATTCCCAGGGGTGTGGACCTTCCTGGGAACGTGGGACAGATATCCTAGAATGAGCTGTACTCAGCATCAAGGGATTGAGAAAACCTTCTCGACCAAAAGGGGGAGGAGCGAAATAAAGTGTCAATGGCTGAGAGATTCCAAACAGAGTCAAGAGGTTATCCTGGAGGTTATTCTTATGCATTAAATAGACATGTTCTTGTTAGTCAAGATGTAATGGAGGGGCTGGAGGGAACTGCCTGAAAAAGTAGAGCTGTGTTCCAGTACCCACGTTTCTTAAAGATGATTGTATAATGATATAGCTTTCACAAAGTATGCGATTGTGAAAACCTTTATCTACCTTATCAACAGACGAGTAAAACATACAGAATAAAAATAAACAATGGGGGAACAAAGGTTAAAATAAATTTAGTAGACTGAAATGCTAGTGATCAGTGAAAGGGAGGAGTAACGGGTATGGTATGTATAAATTTTTTTCTGTTGTCTTTTTCTTTCTTTTTCTGAATTGATGCAAATGATCTAAGAAATGATCATGATGATGAATATGCAACTATGTGATGATATTGTGAATTACTCATTATAGTTGTAGAACAGAATGAACATGTTGAGAATGTTTTTTTTTAAAAATTAAAAATAATTTTAAAAAAAGTTGTAAGCCTTAATAAAAAATTTTAAGTACTGATGTATCAGAAGTATTACAATGATTTTGAAAATTTAATGCACTGAAGTAAATCAGGAAAAAAGACAGTTAAACTAAGCATAATAAAGTATATATTTTAACAGTTAAACAGAAAGGTCTGTAATTACAAAAACATGGTTTAGGAAACATATACACAACATGAACTCAAAATCCCAATCCAACCTCTGATTGAAAACCATCATTTACAAACAAAAAAGTGTATTATAGCCAATTCACATTCCTGAAAAAAAACTTTTAAAAATGCAGTTTTTTTAAAAAAACATTACCTACTCACTCTTGCTTACAAAGGCTTTTTTATTTTACTCAAAACTAAACACAAGAAAAAAAATTTTCTAAGATTGCAGAGTACATATAGACTTCTCACTAGCAAATAAAAAAGTAATGTTTCCTCAACTTATTATTATTTAAATATACGCAGTGAGACTCTCAACCATAGAACACCCTTCCTAATTGCTAATAGCCAAATAACTTATAATATTGCCAGAGAAGTAATAAGGAAAAAAGGCAGCTAAATGAAGGCTAACAGAAGCCATCCAATTTTCAAATGGCTTATATTCCAAAATAACATACATGGAACTCAAAAATACTTTATAGTGTTATAAAGGATGACTTCTGCCTGGAAGTGTGAGATTGTTCTGTAAACTGCATATAGAAAAGTCATTCCAGTAACTTTAAAAAGAATATATTCTAGGGTTGTGAGGGTAGTTCAGTGGTAGAATTCCCACCTGCCACGGGGAGACCCAGGCTCAATTCCTGGCCCATGCACTTTCCAAAAACAAACAAACAAAAAACTAAACAAAAACAAAAATTCAACAAATGGTGTTGCAATACGAGGATACTCACACGGAAAAAGAATGAAATGTGATCCCCGCCATACAGCATACAAAGGAAAATAAAAAGAACGTATGCTAAAGGTACACATATTATTTGAAGCTGATCATGTTCCCAGAGAAACATTATAAATGACAGCTTCCTAGAACAGTTTCCCAAAGCTGCTTGACCCACACAGTATCTGAAGAGTAGAACTTAATATTATTTTCACTGCTGCAGAGAAATGAATTTTAAGTTTCAATTTAGGACATCAGAAATACTTCACTCCTTGGTAACAGAAATTCTCCCAAAAGCTGGAAGTTTAAAGACTGAACAGCTTACTAACTCTATAAAAGCCAATATTCACTCTGTTTAGGAATCAATTATTGGCTATGCAAGAAATACTTAGCTCACTAACTGATTCTCTAATTCTGCACAAGAGGCAATTCTCTGGCTCCAACTGTTTCCCTAATGGCCAGGGCTTTGGATGTAAATTCCTCAGCTAGTTTGAAATTGATGAAAAACCAACTGGCAGTAAGTGCATCCAACCAACTGACTATAAATGCATCCTACCAAATTTTCAAACTTTGAAAATCTTCATTTCAACATATGATTGATTTATGTTATAGAATATATTAGATATTACTATATATTATAGAATATAAAAGGGATACTGGGGCAGTACAACAGTGGCCCAGTGGCACAGTGGCAGAATTCTCGCCTGCCATGCCAGAGACCACAGTTCGACTGCTGGAGACTGCCCATGCAAAAAAAAAAATGAACAATGATACTGTTGTTTTAATAGTCTTACCACTTCTTGAACTAAGCTGATCAATTCCATGAGACGCCGACGAAGTTTGGCTACCTCTTCGTTCACTTTAGTAACGTGTTGTTCATAAATTTCTGCCAAAGGTTTAAAGGTATGTCCACCATGCTATTTACAATAATAAAAATAGCTTTAGGACACTTTCACACATCTCATTTGCACATATGTTCCATATGCAACAACACTTCATGGCTATTAAAAAATTGGTAAATACTTCTACACAAACTTTACCTTTTTCATGGCCTTTTGTAGAGCAAGCTTGAGCTAGCTTAAAATCACTTAGCTTATATAGGAATGCCTTCAAGATTTTATATAAAGTGTTTTAGCAAAATAGTAACCCTCGATCTTCAACCATTAAAAAGAATTCCCGGGCGGGCCGCGGTGGCTTAGCGGGCAAAGTGCTTGCCTGCTATGCCGGAGGACCTCGGTTCGATTCCCGGCCCCAGCCCATGTAACAAAAAACGGAAAAACAAAATACAATAAAACAAGAAAATGTTTAAAGATGTTTCCCTTTCTTCCTTCCTTCCTTCCTTCTATCCTTCCTTCCTTCTCTCTGTCTTTCCTTTAAAAAAAAAAAAAAAAGAATTCCCAAACCATCTACCACTACATCTTCTCTTGACCAACACTAGTCTTCTTCCATGTCCTCAAACTTCTTCCCACCAAGACTTTACAAAAGTTATTCCTTATCCAAAAATTATTCCCTTTCTTCCTCCTTTCCAACACTTTCCTCCTTTTACATCTACTCATCCTTTGGAGCTTAGCTCAAGGATGCATGATCAGATTCCATAGTTATTCACTCCCTTCAGCACTATGAACTTATTCCTAAAATGTATTACATCAACAATTAAATGGAGAATTATTATTTGATATCTTTCTTGTTCATCACTGAATCCTCAGTCTCTAGTACAGCTGAATGAATCAAGATGCAGGATACATAATTAGTGAAAGCCACAAACTCCATTTTTCATACCACAAAGTTTCTGGAGAGACAGAAGGCTCACACAGATTAGTCTCACAAACCTAGTTATATTAACTGAACAATTTTGTGGAGCTAACAACCTAAAAATTTTCTACCCATTTTAATACTGTAATTATAAATCTGGCAAATAAAGTATTAAGTTTCTGCCATAAGAGACTTCCTTTAATAGATATGCTCTTATTCAAGCATATGCTCTTATTGTTCAGTCAATACAATTCTCAGAACCATGGTTTCTAAGAGAATTCTGAAGAAACTGGATTTTTATGTGACACATTACTTTAAGTATGGAAAATAATGTTTTCAAAGCCTCTTACAAAACATATTAAGTTTATTTAACCTATTTAAGTACTGAATTATGGGACCTATTTTTGAACTAGGCAATTAGCATTCAAGTTCTAACCAAAAGCTCTCTTAATAGACCTTGACTGAACCAACTTGCCAGTCATTTTCTCTGTAAAACAAACTTAGAGATTCTCAAAGAATAGTAATTCTCATGGGTAACAGGCAACACTAAATGCCTATCCACTTCTGTTCTCCCACAGCTTACTTTTCCACCAAAAAATTTTATTCTCAAACCTATTTATGTCAATTGTACTATTATTATAAGAACATAATATAATTAAATATTAAGTAAATAAGGGAACATGACATTAAAACAGAAAAGTTACAGTTTGCTTCTAAGAAAACTAACTTGAATGCCTTAGATTTGATAAAAGTAGGTTACCTTTAAAAAGCTGCTGTTGAATTAGATTGGGAGGAAAAAAAAACAAAAAGCTGTAAGAGCTAGTGATCTGTGACCATAATGATTAACAAGTAGAAGTGTTCAAACTCCATTTTAAAGGAAAAAACTGGAAATCATAGCCAATACATGGGAAAAACTGAAAGCCCTGCTGAAACACCTTGATCCTACAAGGAAAGGTTTGCAAATACATAATTATTTTATAGATTTTAGGTTAAAATAAGGCATTTAAATAAGGAATACACCTCCTACATCAAATAACTCCCAAAGAGGTTCTTCAGAAATAACAGAGGGTGTTATATTTTTAATAAGCTGCTATAAAGCAGAGCATTTAATTTCCATTATATAGAATAAATTAAATGATAATATTTTCTACGTAAATCAAGTATTTAAGTACCTTCTAGCTCCTAATAAAAAATAATATCCTAAATCTGTTGTACTCACCATTCCTCCCCAAAGGGCACACTGATGACAGATGCACTTCTTACAAGTCCAGCAAAACACACTAAGCTTTTCATGATGATTTTCACATCTAAATATTATAGAAAAGAAAAAATAGTTAGAAATTGAATAAATTAAAATTGTGACATAATTAACTCAACAAATTTCTAAGTTTTGACCTAAAGGTCAATTAATTTTAAGAAATTATATATTCAGGAAGCTTATAAGATACATTCTACATGTCTGTGAATTAAGATAAAAAATTACATGAACACAAATAATTTTAAAGTACCATTTTCATTAATCTGTAAGAATTTTACAATCGCATACAAAATGCAGAACTATTTTTTTAAAAAACTACAAATATGACATCATTTCCCACAAGCACAATAGATAATAACTTTGTCCTACCACTACATTTTGGATACGTGCTTAATTAGACTGATTATGGATCTATAACCATATGAGCATTGTACATACACAAATGCTTTCCCAATATTACACAATGGCTGATAAAAACAATAATCAAGATAGATGTGATTAACTGTACAATGCAACAACAAATCCTCATGGGAAATGAACAATTTCCCAAGTTCTCTCTTGCCTATAAAGCAGACATACAACAAAGAGTGAACCCTAATGTAAACTATGAATCATAGTTAATAACATAATAATAATCCATCAATTGTACTAAAGGTACCACACTAATGAAAAATATTAACATATAAATGACTGTAGAGGACGATTATATGGGAACTCTACTTTCTGCATGATTGTACTTTAAACTTAACTGCTCTAATGAAAAAAAATTGCTTAATTGAATAAAAAAACAAATGTAAACTACAACTCTAAGCATTTAGCTTCTTTAAAAAAAATTCTACTCATAAAGGACAGAGATTTGAGAAAATACTTAAAATAGGTCTGTATTTTATATTTCTCATTCATAAGAAGACTAAATAGGAAATTAATGAAAATTAGAGGAAACAACATAAGACAATGTCTGGAACTTTCTAACAAGCATGATTTCCAAAACACCAAATTTAGAAAATAGCATTTACAATAGAAAATTTATCAGAACAATTCTTAAGTAGTTGCCTCTATACACCTTGGGCAAACCCAAGGAGGGCCTATAGGAAACAAGAAGCAGAGAGAGATCAGGAGATAAGCAAAACGTAGCAAGATCATTCCTTTTATGAAAAGCACTACTAAAAGAAGCCAACTAAGAGTCAGAAGACTTTTTATAAATATTTGCACCCACCCCAGAGGAAAAATGGCTTAAGTGTTACCCTACAGAATGCATTAAATATAAAAGATTAAAAAAAAAAAAAGACTAGAAAAGCCCAGGACTAGATGACTTCACAGGGGAATTTCACCAAACATTCCAAAAAGAATTAATATCAATCCTGCTCAAATGCGTGCAGAAAACTGAAGACCAGAAAATACTCCTAATTCATTCTATGAGATCAAGATCGCCTTTATACCAAAGCCAGATAAAGATATCACAATAAAAGAAAATTAAAGACCAACATCTCTTATGAACACAGATGCAAAACTCATCAACAAAATACCAAATCCAACAGCACAGTAAAAGAAATATAGGCTATAATCAAGTGGGATTTATCTCTTGTATATAAGGATGGTTCAATATAAGAAAATCAATTAACATAATGAAAGAAAAAAATAACATGATCATTTCAACTAGTACAGAACAGGCATTTGACAAAATCCAGACTCCTTCTTAAAAAACATTTAAAACACTATGAATAGAAGGAAACTCCTTCAACATAATAAAAGGCATATATGAAAAACCTACCATTAACATCATACTGAATGGTAAAAAATTGAAAGCTTTCTTTCTAAGATTAGAAACAAGACAAGAATGCCCCCACTGACAACACTGTTATTTAACATTGTACTGAAAATTCTAGCAAGAGCAACTCGGCAAGAAAAATAAAAGGCATCCAAATTGGAAAGGAAGATGCAAAACTTTCCCTAATTTGCAGGTGAAATGATCCTATATACAGTAAGTACTGAAAAATATTCAACAAAACTACGAAAATTAATAAACAAATTCAACAAAGTATCAGGGTACCAGGTCAACAGCCAAAATTTAGTAGTGTTTCTGACCATCAGGTAATGCACAATCTGAAGGTAAAAATCAAGAAAAAAAAACCAATTTACAATAGCAGCATAAATAATCAAATATCTAGGTATAAATCTAACCAACTAAGTAAAGCACACACAAAAAAAACAGAAAATGACAAGACACAACAAAAAGAAATCAAAGACATAAATAAATGGAAGGACATTTTTAAAATTACTATTAGAGAAGCTGTGGGTTTACAGATCTTTCATGCATAAAATACAAGATTCACATATTTCACCATATTATTTAAACCTTGCACTAGTGTGATATGTTTTTTACAGGAGATGAAAGGAAATTTCTATCATAGTACTAGTGACTATTGTTCACAGTGTAACCTAGGGTTCACTATTTGGGAAGTACAGCTCATAGATTTAAAAAAATTTATTCTAGTAACATATGCACAATCCACGTTTCCCTTTTAAACCACATTCAGAGAACGACATAGCCACAAGAAGAAGAGACTCCACCAGCCAGTGACCTTTGGTGATGAAGAAGGAAAATATCTCCCACAGAGGTTTCATGAAACTAAAAGCCTGGAGAGAAAGCAAGCAGATGCCACCATGTTCACCATGTGCCTTTCCAGATGAGAGGGAAACCGTGACTGTGTTCACCATGTGCCTTTCCGTTTGAGAGAGAAACCTTGAACTTCATTGGCCTTCTTGAAGCAAAGTATCTTTCTCTGGATGTCTTAGATTGGACATTCCTACACATTTGCTTCAATTGGGACATTTCTATGACCTTAGAACTATAAACTTGTAACTTATTAAATTCCCCCTTTTAAAAGCCATTTCGTTTCTGGTATATTGTATTACAGCAGCCAGCAAACTAGAACAGATTTTGGTGCAGGAGAGTGGCGTGCTGCTGCAGTTTGCAAATATCAAACATGCTGGAACGGCTTTTTTAATGGATAAGGGGAAGATTTTGGAGGAGTTGTGAAGAGCTTCATAGAAAAGGCCTAGAATGCTTTGAAGAGACTGTTGGAAGAAATGTGGACTCTAAAGATACCTCTGGCCAGGCCCTAGACAGAAATAAACTGTGTGTTATTACAAACTGGAAGGAAGGTGATCCTTGCTTGAAAATGGCAGATAATCTGGCAAAACTGACTAGTGGTTTTGGCTGAAGATAGATTTTAAAAGCCATGAACTTGGATACTTAGCAGAAGAGATCTCCAAATTAAATGTGGAAAGTGCAGCCTGGTTTCTTCTCATAGATTATAGTGAAATGCGACAGGAAAGAGATAAACTAAGAACTGAACTCTTGGGTACAAATAAACCAGAAATTGATGTTCTGGAAAATTCTGGGCTTCAGGAAGGGAGACCGCAGAGAATAGTGCCCTGTGTGATAATTTAACCAAATGTGGAGCCAGTCAGCCATTTCAGAGCAAGCCAGAATTGGAGATGGAGTTATCCAGCAAGGAGTTGTGGAAACTCCTTATGTCTGATGGGCATGATCCAAGGCTACTGCATAGAAAGCCAACAAGAGTGTTGTGGGATCTGTATAAAGAGAATCACTGCCAGTCTGGACTGAGAAGGATAGAGAAGGGACACACTGAAGGAAAAATAACTTCAGAGGCAAAACCATGGAGGCTGGGGTTTGAAGTCAAGAAGCCTTGGGCTAGGAGAGCGGACCCACACAAGCATGTGGAGAGGCTGAGTGTACCCCAAAGGCAGAGGATGGGCTTTCCACCTCTTTGCAGTGGAAGAGTCAAGCCGCCTCAGGCCTTGGAGAGGGTGAAGTATATTACTTCGGATTTAGGGAGAGCCTGGCTGCCACCACATGGAGGGGCTGAGCGTGTACCCTGGAGACAGCAGAGAGCCCAGGTACAACTCAGATCCTTGGAGAGGGCGGAGCCGAGAAAAAGATGGTCTCTTCAATGTCCCCTGAGGTTGCATTCAGAGAGAGGCAGTCTACCATGAAGGACCTTGGAAAGGGTGGGACTGAAGCTTTCTAAAACCCTGAAGATAAATGACTCTCAGACTTTGAAATCTAACGGACTTTGCCCTGTGGGTTTTCGAAACTTTATGGGTCCAGTGACCCCTGTGTTCCTTCTAATTTCTCCCTATGGAAATGGGTAAATATATCCTATGGCTGTTCCTCCTTTGCATGTAGGCAGCAAATAATTTGTTTTGAGTTTTTACAGGTCCAGAGCCAGAGAATTTTGTCTTAGAACAGACCACGTCTGTAAATAACTTTGATGAAACTGTGACCTGATTTCAATCTTGTATTGTATTTGTAATGTTACTGAAATGGTTTAAGGTTCTCTTACATTGTTATTGAATGAATGTATTTTGTATATGGGGAAAACATTTCTTTTTTAGGGTTCAGAGAATGGAAGATGCTGGTTTTAAAGGATTTATGTAGCCTAGAAAAGTCATGTTTTAATTCTAATCCCATTTTGTAAAGACAGCTGTTTCTTCTAGTCCTTATTCAGTACTATATGTTGGAAACTTTAATTAGATTAGCTCAGTGGAGATGTGACAATCAAGTATGGATATTAAATTTCATATCTCCACCCATTCCAGGTATGTCTTGATTAGTTTACTGGAATCCTTTAACAGAGGAATCCTTTGGAGAAAGCTTCAGAATGACACGGCCATGAGAAGCAGAGTACATCAGCCAGTGACCTTTGGAGATGAAGAAGGAAAACACCTCCCTGGGAGCTTCATGAAACTAAAGGCCTGGAGAGAAATCCAGCAGATGCCACTGTGTTTGCCATGTGCCCTTCCAGATGAGAGAGAAACCCTGAACTTCATTGGCATTCTTGAATCAAGGTATCTTTCCCTGGATGTCTTAGATTGGACATTTCTATAGACTGGCTTTAATTGGGATATTTTCATGGCCTTAGAACTATAAACTTGTACCTTATTAAACTCCCCTTTTTAAAAGCCAAAAAATAAACAGATAAATAAACCACATTCAAATATATACTTCAATGCTGTTAATTACACTCACAATGTTGTGCTGCCATAACCACCATTCATTACCAAAACCTTTCCAAACAGGAGCTCTATACATTTTAAGTCTTAAATCCCTATTTATTTCACCCATCCCCAGGAAACCTATATTCTAGATTCTGACTCTGAGTATGCTTATTCTAATTGTTTCATATTAGAGATCACAAAATTTTTGTCCTTTTGTGTCTGGCTGATTTCACTGAACATAATGTCTTCAAGGTTCATCCATGTTGTCACATCTATCAGAACTTCATTCCTTTTTCCAGCTGAATATTCCATTGTGTTGATGGACACCTGGATCACTTCCATCTTTAAGCAATTGTAAATAATGCTATGAATATTAGTGTCCAAATATCTGTTCAAGTACCTGCTTTCAGTACTTCTGGGTATATGTCAAGAAGGGGATTAACAGGTCACATGGTAATTCCTTACTAACTTTCTAAGGAATTGTCAAACTACCTTTCATAGTGGCCATTTTACATTACCACAAGCTATAAATAGGTATCCCATGGAAGGTGTGTGTTCATGGATTGAAAGACTAAATATTGCTCAGATGTGGCCTCTCTCTCCAGCCAACACAACAAGCAAACTCACCACCCTCCTCCTATCTACATGGGGCATGACTCCCAAGGCTGTGGACCTTCCTGGCAACGTGGGACAGAAATCCTAGAATGAGCTGAGACTCAGCATCAAGGGATTGAGAAAACCTTATCGACCAAAAGGGGGAAAAGTGAAATGAGACAAAGTGTCAATGGCTGAGATTTCCAAACAGAGTCGAGAGGTTATCCTGGAGGTTACTCTTACACATTAAGTAGATATCACCTTGTTATTCAAGATGTAATAGAGGGGCTGGAGGGAACTGCCTGAAAATGTAGACCGGTGTTCCAGTAGCCATGTTTCTTGAGGATGATTGAATAACGATATAGCTTTCACAATGTGACTGTGAGATTGTGAAAACCTTGTGTCTGATGCTCCTTTTATCTACCATGTCAATAGAAGAGTAGAATATATGGAATAAAAATAAGGAATAGGGGGAACAAATGTTAAAATAAATTTAGTTTGAAATGCTAGTGATAAATGAAAGTGAACGGTAAGGGGTATGGTATGTATAATCTTTTTTTTTTCTGTTATAGTTTTATTTCTTTTCCAGTTGTCTTTTTATTTCTTTTTCTGAATTGATGCAAATATTCTAAGAAATGATGAATATGCAACTATGTGATGATATTGAGAACTACTGATTATATACATAGAATGGAATGATACGTTAATGTTTTTGTTTGTTCTTAATTTTTTTATGAATAAATAAATTTTAAAAATAAATAAAAATACAAAAACATAACAAAAAACAAAATGTAAAAAAAACATTTATGTGGGTGTATACTAAACACAATGTAATAAGCAAAAAAAAGACTAAATACTGTCAAGATGTCAATTCTACCCAAAGCAATTTATAGATCAATACAACCCCATTCAAAATTCTAACAGCCTTCTTTCCATAAACGGAAAAGTCAATCAACAAATTTTTTTAGAAGGGTAAAAGGGACCCCAAATAGCCAAAGGCATCTTGAAAAAGAAGAACAAAGTTGGAGGACTTACACTTGTAGATCAAAGCCAGAGTAATCAAAACATGGTAATGACACAAGAACAGTCATACAGACCAATGAAACTGAATTGAGATCTCAGAAATCAACCCTCATACTTACAGCCAACTAATTCTTCACAAAGGGGCAAAGACCATTCAATTGGGAAAGAATAGTTAAACAACAAATGATGTTGGGAAAATTGGATCTGCATTTGCAACAGAATGAAGATGGACCCCTACATCACACCAGATACAAAAATAAACTAAAAATAGATAATACACCCAAATATAAAAGGCAGAACAATACAACTACAAGAAGAAAATGTAGGTAAGCATCTTCAGGACCTTGCGTTAGGTTAGGGTTTCTTAGATTTTACATCCAAAGTACAAGCAAAAAAAGAAAAAGTAGATAAATGGGACCTCATTAAAATTAAAAACTTATGTTAAGGAATTTATCATGAAAGTAAAATGACAACCTACATAATGGGAGAAAATATTTGGACACTGTGCGGGTCTGAATCTGTTGTGTACTCCAGAAAAGCCAAGTTCTTTAATCCTCATTCAATATTGCTGGGTGGGAGCTTTTTGATTGTTTCCATGGAGGTGTGACCCACCCAATTGTGGGTGGTAACTTTTGATTAGATGGTTTTCATGGAGATATGTCTCCACCCATTCAAGGTGAGGTTCCTTACTGGAGTCTTTTAACAGGAAACAATTCTAGAAAAAGCTTTAGCGCAACCAGAACCAATAGAGTCCACATAGCCAGAGACCTTTGGAGATGAAGAAGGAAAATGTCCCTGGGAGTACTTCATGAAACAAGAAGGCAGGAGAGAAAGTTAGCGAATGTCATCATATGCCCTCCAAACTGAAAGAGAAACCTGAACTTCAACAGCCTTTCTTGAGTGAAGGTAACCTCTTGTTGGTGGTCGTAATATGGATATTTACATGGCCTTAGAACTGTAAACTTGCAACTTAATAAATTCCTCTTTATAAAAATCATTCTAGTTCTGGTATACTGCGTTCTGGCAGCTTCCAAACTAAAAGAGACACCATATCTGATAAAGATATACTATCCAGAACATATAACACAATCCTTCAACTCAACGAAAACACAAACAACCCAATTTTAAAAAGGGCAAAAGACCTGAACAGACATTCCTCCAAAGAAGATGTACAAATGGCAAAAAGCACATGAAAAGATGCTCAAATCACTAGCCACTAGAGAAACAAAGATCAAAACCAAAACAAGGTATCATTTCACACCTACTAGAATGGCCATTATAAAAAAAAAAATAAACAGAAAACTGCAAGTCCTGGAGAAGATGTGGAAAAGCAGGAACACTTATTCACTATTCACTGCTTATGGGACTATAAAATAGTGCAGCCGCTACAGAAGACGTCAGGACCTATTGTGATACCTTGGGAAACTAAGTATAGAACTGCCATATGATACAGCAATCACATTACTAAGGTACATATTCACAAGAACTGAAAGCAGGGATGCAAAGACACACACTGATATTCATAGCATCATTATTCAGATGAACCTTGAGGACATTATGTTGAGCAAAATAAGCCAGACACAGAAGGACAAATATTGTACGGTCTCACTAGTAATAACTACTATGATGAGCAAACTCTGGCACTTAAAATCTACAGTACAGGTTACCAGAAGATGGAAAGAAGGTAGAGAGTGGGCAGATGATGCTTAGGATGTACAGAATTTTTAATAAGGTTGATTGTAAATATTTGGAAATGGCAGAGATGATGGTAACACAATATACTTTAAGTGTAATAACAATGGGCACCATATCTTATAAGGGTATAAACCAGCACAGTATGTCACTATTACAAGGTGTTAACAGGATGGTATATATGGGGAAAAATACAATTAATGCAAACTATGGATTCTAGTTAACAGTAACACTGAAATATTCATCAATTTTAACAAAGATACTATACCAAAGCTAAGCATCAACAACAGGGATATATCGGGGTATGGAGTATTTTTTTTTAAAAGCAGTAAGAATGATCTCAATTATGAATAATACAAGAACCACTGACTGGACACTTTGGATGGATTGCATGGTATGCAAATAAAACTGTTAAAACTTAAAAAAAGACAGGTGGAACCAACCCAAGAGTCCATCAACTGATGAATGGATAAAACGAAATGCGGTATATACATAACATGGAATATTACACAGCTGTAAGAAGGAATGAAGTTCTGATACATGCAACAACACAGATGAACCTTGAAGACAAGATGTTGAGTGAAATAAGCCAATATAAAAGAACAAGTACTGTATGATCTCACTGAAATAATAAAAATAAGCAAACATGATGGTAGAATCTAGAATAATGGTAAGCAGAGGAAGGGACAGAGGTAGGGAACGAGAAGTGAAGGCATAAAATATACATGGTTCCTATCTGGAACAATGGAAAAGTTTTGGTAATGGATGATGGTGATGGTAACACAACATTGTGAGTGTAATTAATAGTACTGAAATATATATTTGAATGGGGATAAAAAGGGGAAATTTTAGCTTCTATATATGTTACTAGAATAAAAATTTCTTTAAAAAAATCCATGGAACTGCACTACACAGTGAACCCTAAGTTAAACCATGGACTGTGCTGAATAGGACAATAAAAATGTGTTTTCACCAACTGTAACAATGTACCATACCTACACAAGGTGTTAATAATAGAGTAGTATACAGGAATCCTGTATTTTAAGTGCGATTGTTCTGTAAAGCAACAACTACTCAAATAAATAATTTCTTAAAAAACTGTAAGTCAAAACACACACATACACACAAATAAGTGCCACTTACTAAATCTTTGCTTTCTTAATCTGTTTCCCCATAACAACCCTCCAGATATAGCCAAAATCTTTCACCCATGAAATACAGGGCCATTCATTAATTTATTCTTATCCTGCAAAGATTCTGCTCCATGGCAGTCTCCACCACCTTATCACATTGCCTTATCAATTGTGTCTCCAGTAAACTGCTAAGCAGAAATCGTGACTCATCAGCCTTTGTAATCCCATAATCTAGCATAGCACTTAAATGTATATTTGTGTACCTGGGGGAGGGGAGACTGTGTACTAAATAAATGTTAGTTGAATAAACCAACATAAAAGGTATTAACCATCTTAAATATCACCCAACAGAAGCATCAATATATGAAACAAAAACTTACGGAATGTTGTATTACTCATATTTATAATTAACTAAAAGGAAACTGCCAATATAATGTCATTAGAATAACACATGGCAGGGCGGGCCACAGTGGCTCAGCAGGCAGAGTTCTTGCCTGCTATGCCAGAGACCTGGGTCCGATTCCCAGTGCCTGCCCATGCAAAAAAAAAAACACATAGCAGCAAATTAGTGGCAAAATCTATGAAATACTGGAGCAAAGAAACTGAGGACATACTTGTCCTTTTCATTTTCTTCATGTTTGGTGAGACTGCAGAGTTGAAGAGTATCAAGCTGCTGTGTTACTTCTTCTGCCCAGCGACAGTTGACCAATTCTCGAAGCTGAAGTGGAGCACTGGGAGGAAAATATATACACACATTTAACTCAGAATTTAAGAATATTTTCTAAAGCAAACACATTCCTCAAAATAGAGCTAGCATACTCAAGCTATATTACTATTAAAATTACAAAGACAATGCAAAGCATGCTTTACAACCTATTGTGATCATATTAATATATCATTAATCTTAAAAAAAAAAAAAAATACTGACATTCCAGATTACAAACTCAATTCTCAATTCCTTAGTCTAAAGCTATACTGCCCAATACAATATCCAATAGCCATATGTGACTATTTAAATTAAAATTAACAATTTATTCCTCGGTCACACTAGATACATGTGAACTGCTCAAAAGCCACATATAAGCAGTGGCTACTGATTGGACAGTGCAAATACAGAACACTTCCATCATTAAACATAGATATATTTGTCAGCACTGGTCTTCTTAAAAGTTAACATGCAAAAAGTGAACAAAACATAAAGAGAAGTGAGCAAAAGATCTGAACGGAAAGTCTAAAAGAGAAAGAAATATAAATGGCTAAAGATGTTTGAAGAGATGCTCAGTTTCAATCACAGTTTGTAAAATGTTTATTAAAAACAAGACACCATTTTTTCACTTAGCAAAATGACAAAAAGGAAACAGACTGATAATATCTAGCACTGGCAAGAATATGAGGGAACAGTACTTTTAGAGCTTTTGAGAGAAATGTAAAACACTAAAAACCTTTTCTTCAAGGCAATCTGTCATTATTTTTTGAAATAACTAAAACTGGAAACAATTTAAATGTCCTTCAATACGTGTAAAGAAATCACAGTATATTCATAAAGTGGACTAATATGTGAACATACTATCAAGGACAGCTACCCCATATTTCACATGAAAAAAGGAACTTACAGAACAGTATATCATTTGTATTTTAAGAAAAATGCTTATATGTATAAAGATACTTATCAGTATATGCATGATAAGATATCTGGAAGAACAGATACCAAATCTAACAACTTCTTCTGAAAGTGGTATTTCATGAAAAGATATGGTAGAGAGTATCATAAACAAAAACATTATTATTTTATTTTTATCTGTATTCTCTGGATTTTTTTAAGCAGAGACTTTTAGTTTTTTAATTATAAAAAGTAAATTATACAACTTTCTAATAAAAGATGGCAGGGGTACAATATATCAATGTAATACATTCTACATAATTCTAAGTCAAATAAATTAGTCTACACTTCTTTATCTTCTTCATGAAAAAGGGAAATGTGCAGATTCAGAGAGAATCTGCCTTTATAAATCCTCGGGCACATGTTGACCCCATCACTTTACTATTTTCCAAACTCACAAAATAATCACAGCAAAAACATTTACCGGCAATGAGGACACTGAGCTCTCTGTTCTGTCAGCCAGCGCTATGAAGGGGAAAAAAAAAATATTTTATAAACACCATTACTTTAATTTCTGAATATTGACCGCTTATATATCAAAGTTAATTATTTTAATTACCTTCCAAGTTTCAGAATTCAACACGCCATCTACTGAACTACAATATATCATTCAAAATACCACTGATGTTCTCTTTCAAAAATATTTCAAGAAAAACTCAAAGATCCTTTACCTTTCATTTTCCTAAAAAAATTTCTCTCATGAGTTTAACTGTCAAGTGCCTGCATTAATTGTAGACATACTAACCAAAAAAGCTGCTAATCTACTTTCTCCATCTTATTATCGTCATGACAGAGACAAATTTTTAAAGGAACAGAACTCATCCCAAAATACATGTCAAGAAGCTAACGTCTCACAGAAAGTGGGTAACAGGTTAGCGGGGTAGGGGGAGAGGTTGGAGTCAATGCTTAATGGGTGCAGACTTTCCATTTGTATCTACGGGAAATTTTTGGTGACAGTAGCACAGCATTGTGAATGTAATCAATATCACTAACTTATACAAGCATGAAGGTGGTTAAAATGGGAACTCTTATGTTGTATATATATTACCACAAGTAAAAACAATAACAATAAAATTAAATTAAAAAAAAAATAAAATACTCTCTCATAGGGAAGGAAATGATCCTAGGACTATCTGGGTATCACAAGGAAAATGTAGATTAATTCTCAAAAAGATAAATAAAGATACTGCCACCTCTTCCTCCAAACACATATGTGATAGTAATGATTTACAACCAACTATCCTACCTCATTGTAATTTTTAACCATCCTATCTTAAAATCCTGAGGAAGATTAAAACTCTTTTCTAAAGAGCCAAATTAATTTTGGTATATATATTATGGACAAATAAATTAGACCTAAAATATGAATAAATAAAGAAAAACTTTTCTTTTTTAAGTTTTAAGAAGTTTTACAATTCAGTAATCTTAACATCTATGTAAGTTGGAGTCCTCAAATATTATAAAAAGGTTTTAGAGGAAAATGTCATTCATAAACCCCAAATTCTATTAATTTAATGTTTTAAATTATTACTGTTTAGGGAGCAGTTCTATACCATTTATAAAACAGATGCTCAGACTTTCAGATCTTTCAAAAACAATAGTTCTATGGTTATAGAAGTTCATGTTTTCTTTTGCAGACTCAAAGGTACATTAATCAAATATAATCCTATCACCTTTCACCGATGTACTCCCAATACCTGTTGTTTTTGTTTATCCCTTCCTGCTTCTTTAAAAGAACATGAATGAGAGAGAGAAGGGATAGGAGGGCGAGTGAGGCAGTGATTTGGGAGTGCAGCTGACCTGGGAGAGTCTTCTGTACTACATGGGGTAGCCCTAGTTGCAGAGGCCGAGGAATTGAGAGGCAGAAAGCTGGAGCCTGGCACAGAGGCACAGGGCCCACAAGAATGCATGGACGGGAACCCAGGACTGGGAAGTAAGGCAGGCCACTTTCCTTGGGTGCGCTACCCTCACCAGCGCAGCCCCATAGCCAGCGACTCACCCCACACCACACGTACCCGCCCATCACCAGCTCCCATTCCCCGTGCTTCAGGTACCCCCTACCTAGTGTATGTACCTGCCCCACACCACCACCACAGATGGAGCCCAACCCACCTCTCCTGCACCCCTCCCGAGTACTACCTCTCCCTCCCTGTTGCCTGCAGATCGTTGCCAGCACATAACGGATACGAGCACTAACCTCCATACCTAGGCTACCCCTGGCCCCCCTGCCCCTACCTACCCCCCATAGTGTCGCACAGCCTTGTTCCACCCCACCTGAGCTCTGCGCATCCATTTACACCACTTCTAGGCCCCTGCACGCGCACGGGTCTCCATTCAAATCATTCAGCTCTGGGAACCACACTTTACAGCAGTCCTAGAACTGCACATGTGCATGACCCTCAGGCACACTTCCTAGCTCTGTCAAAGTGCTGACCTGAGCAGCAGGGTCACATCTGCCCCCAATCCATGAAGGTATAATGCCGACCTGCTGCCACAGTTCTACACATGCACACAAAGGGCCCTGTGCCTTAGACCAGCACACACTAGAGTTACACACCCCCAGACTGGTACACCTGCACAGCTACAACCTCCCTGGCCAATGGGTGCCCACGTTCACAAGCACCAGCATAACATCCCCAACCTGCGCCTACACCTGCCCTGAAACAAATCACTGGAGTGAGCGGCCACCCCATTCCCTGCTCCTTACTGTAGAACCATCCCACACTCAAAAGGTCTTAGACTACTGAAAGAAATAAACTCCCAAAATATATCAATCAAGATATTTACATGCCATGAAGACAGCAAAAGACCACTAAGCATATCATAATACAGACAGACAATGCCCTGCCTAATGGCCACACTGAAACACCAGAGCAGGCACAGATACTGGAACAATTAATCAAAGATGTTCATAAAATGCTACTTAATAAAATAAGAGGGATAGCAAATGACATGAAGGAGATCAACAAGACAGGAAAATAGCCAAGATGGCAGCTTAGTGAGGTGTGACATTTAGTTTGTCCTCCAGAGTAGCTGGTAAACAGCCAGGAACAATACAGAACAACTGCTGGGAACACATCAGTACCTAGAAACACAGTGTACACCAGCCTGGACAAGCTAATCCGGTTGCGATCCCACCAAGAATTGTGAGTCCCTCAAGCCAGAACTGGCATCCCTCCCCCAAAGGCCGGTTCCCAGAGGGAAATGGAAAGAGACCTTACTAACAGGAAGTGGCTGAACCCAACCAAGCTTCAGTTCGTGGACCTGATTAACAAATTCTGACCACTAAAAATAGACCCCCAGCTTAGGTGAACCTCCAGTAAAAGCTGAGTTTTTGTCCAAGGACACCTAGAGCACAGGGCTGATGGAAAAAGAAAAAAAACAGTCTTTTTTTTGAATCGGACAGCACAAAATACTTGAAAGAGTCTGGGCCCTGAAAGAAAGGAGGGGGGCACATAGGACCTGGGGATACACAGAGCAACATACCAACTTTAGCTCTTGATTGGCAAAACCAAGGAATGGCGGTCCTCCTCTGAAAAGGGTTTTTTATTCTTTTTTTTTTCTTTTCTGTAGCTGTTTTTCTACAGCTTGGCTGCTCTTTGGATACAACTGTACAGTTTCTGAGGCTCCACTGCCCCAGGCAAGGGTGGAATTAAGTTTGTCTGAGAGTTTGTCTGGAGGCTGTGCCTTCCCCAGGAGAGGGGTGGGGCCCAGCTAAGGTGGAATTCCTCCCTCAAGAAATTTAGAACCCAGGGTCTGGAAAACTGAAGTGATTAAACATGGCCTACAGCCTCTCCTCTGTCTCAACCCACCCCCAGCAGGAACAGTTTCCTGAAGTTAAAGGTACCATATCACCTTATGCTGGTGGGACTCACAGGCACAGAAGCACCACATACTGGACAGGATAGGAAAAACACAGTCTAGAGGCTTCATAGGAAAGTCTTTCAACCCGCTGGGTCACACCCTCAGGGAAAACTGACACAGGTGACTGTTTCCTCCTGAGAGGAGGCCAGTCTGATCTGGGAAAATCTGATTGGAGTCTATAATACCTAAGCAGACCCTCCTAAGGGGGAAAAAAAAAGGCACCACAGAGGCCTTTTTTTCTTGTTTGAAGAAACAAGAAAACAAGAACTGAAAAATCTGATCTGTTAAACAAAACCTAAGCTAACAGTCTAGAATAAGCTGAACTGAATGTAAAAGAACAAACAAACTCATCCAGCAAGAAAATTCTAGATAAAAAAAGTGAAAACAATCTCCAGAACAAACTAATTAAGGAAATTAAATGCCTAGATGCCAGCAAAAAAAAATAAGAAATCATACTAGAAAAACTGAAGACATGGCCCAGTCAAAGGAACAAACCAACAATTCAAATGAGATACAGGAGTTGAAACAATTAATTCAGAATGTTCGAACAGATGCGGAAAACCTCATCAAAAATCAAATCGATGAATTGAGGGAGGATATAAAGAAGGCAAGGAATGAACAAAAAGAAATCAAAAGTCTGAAAAAAACAAATCACAGAACTTATGGGAATGAAAGGTACAGTAGAAGAGATGAAAACAAAACAATGGAAATTCACAACACCAGATTTCAAGAAGCAGAAGACAGGATTAGTGAACTGGAGGATGGGACATCTGAAATCCGACAAGCAAAAGAAAATATGGGGAAAAGAATGGAAAAATACGAGCAGAGACTCAGGGAACTGAACGACAACAGGAAGTGCACGATATATGTGTTGTGGGTATCCGAGAAGGGAAAAGGAGGAGAAAAACTAATGGAGGAAATTATCACTGAGAATTTCCCAACTCTTATGAAAGACTTAAAATTACAGATCCAAGAAGTGCAGTGTACCCCAAAAAGAATAGATACAAATAGACGTACTCCAAGACACTAATTAGAATGTCAATTGTCAAAGAGAAAGAGAGAATCTCGAAAGAAGCAAGAGAAAAGCAATTCATCACAAACAAGGGAAGCCCAATAAGACTATGCATAGATTTCTCAGCAGAAATCATGGAGGCGATAAGACAGTGGTTTGATATATTTAAGTTACTAAAAGAGAAAAACTGCCAACCAAGAATTCTATATCCAGCAAAATTGTCCTTCAAAAACGAGGGGGAAATTAAAACATTTTCAGACAAAAAATCACTGAGAGAATTTGCGACCAAGAGATCGGCTCTGCAAGGAATACTAAAGGGAGCACTAGAGACAAATAGGAAAACACAGGAGAGAGAGGTGTAGAAATGAAGACTATCAATAAAGGTAAAAGAAGAAAAATTAGATATGACACATAAAATCCAAAAGGCAAAATGGTAGAAGAACTGTCCTTACAGTAATAAAACTAAATGTTAATGGATTAAACTCCCCAATCAAAAGACAGACTGGCAGAATGGATTGAAAAACAGGACCCATCTATATGCTGTCTACAGGAAACACATCTCAGACCCAAAGATAAACATAGGTTGAAAGTGAAAGGTTGGGAAAGGATATTCCATGCAAACAACAATCAGAAAAGAGCAGGAGTAGCTATACTAATATACAACAAATTAGACTTCAAATGTAAAATAATTAAAAGAAACAAAGAAAGACACTGTGTATTAATAAAAGGAACAATTTCACAAGACATAACAATCATAAATATTTATGCACCGAGTCAGAGTGCTCCAAAATACATGAGGTAAACACTGAAAAGAGAAACAGACACATCTATCATAATAGTTGGAGACTTCAATTCTCCACTCTCATCAATGGACAGAACATCTAGACAGAAGATCAAAAAAGAAACAGAGAATTTGAATAATATAATAAATGAGCTAGACTTAACAGACATTTACAGAAATTACACCCCAAAACAGCAGGACACACCTTTTTCTCAAGTGCTCATGGATCATTCTCAAGGACAGACCACATGCTGGGTCACAAAGCAAGTCTCAATAAGATTGAAGTCATTCAGAATAGTTTCTCAGATCATAAAAGAATGAAGCTGGAAATCAATAATAGGCAGAGGGCCAGAAAATTCACAAATACATAGAAGCTCAAGAACACTCTTACACAACCAATGAAGAAAAGAAACCAGTAAACATCTTGAGCCAAATGAAAATGAAAACACAGCATTATCAAAATTTATGGGATGCAACAAAGGCAGTGCTAAGAGGGAAATTTATTGCCTTAAATGCCTATTTCAAAAAAGAAGACCAAAAATCAAGAAGTTAACTGTTCACTTGGAAGAACTAGAAAAAGAACAGCAACTAACCCCCAAAGCAAGCAAAAGGAAAGAGATAATGAAGACTAGAGCAGAAATAAATGAAATTGAAGACATGAAAACAATTGAGAAAATCAAGAAAACCAGAAGTTGGTTCTATGAGAAAATCAGTAAGATTGATGGACTCTTAGCGAGGCTGGCAAAAAGAAGAGAGAGGATGCAAATCCATAAAATCAGAAATGGAAGAGGAGACATAACCATTGACCCCACAGAAAACAGCAACTAAAAGAATCAAGTACCTAGGAATTAGAGCTTAACCAGGGATACTAAGGACCTATAAACAGAAAACAACAAAACGCTGCTAAAAAAAAAAATCAACGATCTAAATAGGTGGGCAGATATTCTGTGCTCACAGACAAGAAAGATGAATGTCATTAAGATATCAATTTTACCCAAACTGTTCTACATATTCAATGCAATACCAATCAAAATTCCAACAACCTACTATGAAGAGTTAGAAAAGCTAGTCATCAAATTTATTTAGAAGGGAAAGAGACCTCAAATAGCTAAAAATATTCTAAAAAGAAAGAACAAAGTGGTACAGCTAACATTTCCTGGCTTAAAGCTTATTATAAAACCACAGTGGTCAAAACAGCATGGTAACAGCATAAAAATAGAAGTATTGACCAATGAAAATAGAATCAACAGTGTGGAGACAAACCACCAAATCTATGGACAACTGATCTTCAAGAAATGGGAATGGGAGAACTGGACATCAATAGTCAAAAAAAATGAATGAGGACCCCTACATTACAAGCTATATAAAAACTAATTCAAAATAGATCAAAGACCTAACTATAAGAGAAAGCACCATAAAACTCCTAGAAGAATATATAGGGAAACATCTTCAAGACTTAGTAATAGGAGGTAGCTTCTTAAACTTCACACCTAAAGCACAAGCAGTGAAAGAAAAAATAGTAATTGGGAAATCTTCAAAATCAAAAGCTTATGTGCCTCAAAGGACTTTGTCAAAAAGCTGAAGAGGCAGCCAACTCAATGGGGAGAAAATATTCGGAAACCACGTATCGGATAAAGGTTTGATACCCCATGTATTATACAACTCAAGAACAAAAGAACAAACAACCCAATTATAAAATGGGCAAAGGATATGAATAGACATTTTCCAAAGTACAAATACAAATGGCTAAAAAGCACATGAAGATATGTTCATCTCCATTAGCTATAAGGAAAATGCATATCAAGACTACAATGAGAATTTACCTCACACATACAAGAATAGTCACTACTAAACAGAAAACTACAAATGTTATTTGCTGGTGAAAATGTATAATGGTACAGCCACTGTTGAAGACAGCCTGGTGACTCCTCAGAAAACTAAATATCGAGTTGCCCTATGTCCTGACAACACTAATAACTGGTGTACAGCAAGAACTGAAAGCAGTGACACAGACAATTGCACTATTTACAACTGCCAAAAGATGGAATCAATTCAAGTAACCATCAACAGCAAGTGGATAAACAAAATGCGTTCTATACATATGAGGGACTATTATGTGGCATTAAGATGTAATGAGGTCATATGCATATGACAACATGGATGAGCACCGAGGATATAATGATGAGTACAAGCCAGACACAAAGGACAGACACTGTATGATTCTGCTATTATGACTATGATAACGGTAAACTCAGAGGCTTAAAATGCAGAATATGGGGGACCTAGATGTACACAGAAGGGATATGGGTGAACAGTTCCCCATTGAGGTTCAACTTAAATGTAAGGAAATGGATAGAAGTGAAGGTAGTTCATCAGTGGGGTTATAAGTAACACTGCCATATTGAAGGTGAATAGGATTGAGAGGGGTTGTACATAGTCATGCAGCACACCGATTAACTCTACAATTATGAATAAGTTCTTGCACGAACCACCTCAAAGGTTTGATCTTATACAAAGAGTCAACAAAGAGGAATATAGTGTGAAATCTAATATTGCATATTATGGTATATAGTTAACAGGGAGTCAACTATATACCAGTATGACAACAATACCAGGGGTAAATAATTGGGAGGGAAGAGGAGGACAAGTAATAAGGGGAGGTTTAGAGTTGATATTTGGTGAAGTTGGGTTTATCAGTTCTTTGTCTCTTTGGACCAACAAAAAGTATATAAAACTGAGTGTAACGATGATTGTACAAGTGAGGTCACTGTAAGACATGGATTGTTTATTTTGGACATTATTCATGATGCCTAATAGATGGAGAGTCCTGAGGGTACAATAATTGAAAGCAGAATGGCAACTGTGATATATACACACAATGAAATACTGTGTGGCTAAGAAAAAGGAATGAAGTCATGAGGCACACAGTGAAGTGAATATACCTTGTGGACACTGTAGTGCAAAACAAGCCAGAAACAAAAGAACAAATGTGGTATGGCCTCTTTTAGCAAAGCCTTACAGGAAAACTGGAGCCTAGACTGCAAGCTCTTAAAGATTTCAAGCTCTTACACTTCTAGAGTCTAAGATGCTATGCTGTAATTGCATAAGCTGGTATTTGCCTGAAACTTTGGGTACCTCTGTGATACCTAAGACTCGGAGTCTGAGCGCTGCAGCTCTGAAAGTCAGCACCGCTACATATAACAGCTGTTAAGTAACAAAAAAAGCAGTCAGCCTTCAATTAGAGATAAAAATGAAGCCAATTAGTTTAGGACTAAGGTAAATCAGAATACAGGGCAAAGGACAATAAAATACAATATGTATTCCAGAGCTTCACCTATTGTATTAGACCAAAAGCAGAGAAGTTTATTTTGTCTAAAATCTAAATCTTCTATAACACACAATCTAAATCAACCTGTCAGGGCAGCTCATTTAAACAACCTAAACACATGGAGCCCAGAATGAGAATGAGGTCTGGTAATTCTGTATAGCTTAACATAATATCCAGATCCATCCAAGTACGGTGGGCTGATAATTAAAAGTATTCATAGAGTCCCTTGTGGGACTGGAGAAAAAAATATGGAACTATTAAACCTTCCCACCTGGGAAACCGCTAGTACTCTCAAACATTAGGGACTCCCAAGAAAATAGGTCAAATCCCTGATTTTGTGGCTTACCCTCACAAAACTTATTTCAGTAGTGGAGAGGCTAAGACTACCTAAAATTATGCCTAAGAGCTGCTTCCAGAGAACCTGTTTCGTTGCTCAAATGCACCCTTTCTCTAAGTCCAATTTTGCAAGGAAAACCATTACCCTCCACTCTATGTGGGCCATGACATTCAAGGGTGAAAGTCTCCCTGACAAGGTGGGACATGTCTTCTAAGGATGAACCTGGCCCTGGTACTGTGGTTTCAACAGTGCCTTCTGACCCAAAACAGGGAAAAGAAATGTAACAAAAGAAGGTATTTGTGGCTCCAGGGCTCTACCTGAGATTCTACACAAGTTCATGCACTAAGTTCAGTTTTCAGAAACCTAAAACATATGGTTCCTAGGCCAGGTCTAAGTCCTGAAATTCAAATGTGCCAATCTCTTCAACAACATCAACCAGCCCCATCCCCTATTCCATATGGTGACACCCCTTTTTAACATTAAGAAGTTAGAACAGTCATAAATTCTCACAAATGTACCACATTAACCACTAACCCAAGGTTTTAAAATAATAGGGTTTTATATGGGAACTCTGTATTTTGTATTTTATACATGATGGTTATCTGTAAACCCACAACTTCTCTAAAAAAAAAAAAAGCATAAGACTGTACAACACAAAAAGTGAATCCTAATATAAACTATGTACTAGAGTTAATAGCATAATTATAAAAATACTGTTTCATCAATTGTAACAAAGGTATCACTAACGCAAAGTGTTAAAAAGGAAAACTGTGTGTTCAAATGTTATTTACTGTGTGATTTTCTGCAAAGCTACAACTTCTTCAATAAAAGAAAAAGTAATAAAAAAGAACTGACTAGGGAGGTAGTGCTAAATGAGCATGAATTTTGTGTCCAGGATGATGAAATACTCAGGAAATAAGAGAGGGGTAAAAGTTATTACACAGTTTTATCAATATTCTTAATGCCAGAGAATTTTTAATCATTTTGACTTACACTGGTTAAAATGATTTTTACATTATGCATATTTTACCACAATTGGAAAGAAATAAATTTTAAAAAATAAACAGCTGAATCCAGATCCTACCACTTAAATAACTGTATCAATGGAGGCTACTTACTTAATATCTAAGAGCTTAGTTTCATCATTTATAACATGTAAATAACAATGCTATGTGTACTAATTGCTATTTTAACAACTAGCATAACATAACAAATGTGAATAATACTTAATAATTTCTGAATCATTTTTTAGTTTATTTCATTTTGCTATGCAACTACCCTGTGAGGAGATCTTGTTATCCACATTCTACGTGGGGAAAAAAAGCCTAAGAAAGATTAAGTCTCACAGATGATGGATGGGAGAGGCAGCATAAAACAAGAATGGAAAAAAAACATGTATTTAAGTCTTCTAGCTTCCTATATTCTGGAGTAGCTAGAAGAAAAAAAAAAAAACTAGAAGGGAACCAAGTCTTCTGCAATTAGTATACTGGTAAAGAGCACAGTCTCTATAGTCAGACTGCCTCAGTTCCAATCAAGCAAAGCATTAGTTAGCTGGGTAAATGGAAGCCAATTATTTAACCTAAGTGTTGCAGAGGCTACTTTTTCACAAAAGGACATTTATATTCTTTAGGTAGGAATAAGGAATCAGAAAATTTTAAGTGAAGGTATTAGATGGCTCTGATTTTCTCAGAAAATAATCTAAGAGTTACGGGGCAGACAGGGCAGTTTTCAACAACAACCTGTAGATGTGCTGTTGGATCTCCACTCAACAATCTCCCACCAAAACAAGTTCTTCTGCTTTGCATTTCGGGCTTCCTGACAATTTTGTATGAGGAATTCACCTACTTTCAAACTTTAAAACTACTGAATTATAGTTATCTTTTCCACACCACAACTTTCCCCATCGAGGTTTCAACATATCATAGATCAGCCTAAGAAATTAAGTGGGAATTTTATGGGAGCTTTGCAGAAGCTGCAGACGACACACCAAGGCCAGCATATGAAACATAAGAAGTTTAGAAACTCAGAAATACAATAAAATACATGTACAGTATTGTGTAATATCAACATATTTTCTTTTAATGCTACAAATATAGACAATTTCTTTTTTAATTTTCATATTTATTTAATAATTTTTATAATTTTTTCATACAGAATTTTTACTTGCATTGACCTACATACAGCCTAACACCAAACACTTAACCCAAATTTTACAATAAGGTACCATAAACATTCCATAAAAGAACAAGGAAAAATTCAGACTTCTTCTCTGGTATGAAGGGAGAGCCAAAAATCTTTATGTGGATTTTCCAGATCACAGGGGTACAGCACTCCTAACCCCCATGATGTGCAAGGGATAACTGTATATTCATCTCTAAGGTCTCTTCCAACTATAAGATTATATAAATCTATTCTTTACCTTGAAGTCATTACCTGTTTTTTCTACCCTTTCCCCACCTGCTTTTTCTACCCTTTCCCCAAATATCTACAGACTCACTCTCTCCTGAATCTCACAGCATTTCTTCAGTGCCTTTTATGACATTATATAAACTTCAACATAAAAACAAAAGTCCATTCCCTCAATTAGATTAAGCACCTTCAGGGTGGGTAATCTGTCATTTATCTCAGATTCCTCAAATAATGAGAAACACAATGCTGGCACTTTATAAGTACTTGTTAACTATGCCATGAATTCAACAATGTAAATATATTAATGACACAATAGGCTTTGGTTTCCAGAGCTACCTAGCTATCTTCAGACACTCCATAGCACCACCTCCATAGTACTAAGCAATACACACTGAGGGTCTTCCCATTAAGAAACATTTATTTAAAGAGACATTTTTAAAGAATCCAAATGTAAAATAAGTAAAGGATAAAGGAAATGGTTAATCTTTACAATATATCTTATCTACATTAAATGCATGTAAAAAAAGAAATACAATTTACCCTAATACAGCTGAAACAGCAAAGCTTGGAGCAATGAGGACACAGGCGAGCATCCCGCAACTTCTCCATACAAATAAAACATCGGAAAACCTCAGCAATGCTCTGGAAATAATAAAAGATGTAAGATTAAGCAGGTCAGGCTACTAACTGAGGAGTAAAAAGCATGCTTATTATAATTCACTAGACATTTACATTTATTATGGGCTAAAAATTACTCAACCTTAACTATATTCCCTATCAGGACTTGTCTAGTAAAGTTTCAAGATACTCAGAACACCTCCCAAGAAAAGTGCTTACTTTTTTCTTAGCTTCACAATGGTTCTTTAGGAAAGAATATGCAATGTAAACATATATTTATGCACAAATATTTTCACCAAAGCATTCGGTATTATAATAGCAAACATTTAGCTACAACCCAAATGTCCAAACCTGGTTAAATTGCTAGATGAATTATGATATAGTCACTAGAAGTATATATCAAATTATTTAATGATACAAGGAAATGCTTGTGACGTATAACAAAAAGAGGGGAAAAAAGCAGACTATATGACTGAATGCACAATATTAACTCTTTTTACTTTTGTGGCAATTTCCCCAAAGGAAATGAACTTCTTGCTCAATTAAAAAAATTTAAGATACTTATTTCAATGACAGTAAACCTTGTTTCAGAGAAACCAATTCAGGATAGAGAAATCTGATCCTGTAATCAACTATTTACTTATTGGCACCTGAGATTCTGTCTCTGACAATTTTGATGGTAGTTGTATGAAGCCTTGGGAAGAAAAAAAAACGTATGTAAACAGGAGAAATAGTATTATCTTTGCCAACCTCAGATGAATCAATTTAGGAAGCAATTAAATTAGAACAAGAAAACATATAATTAAATGTACTGTAATTATATTTTAAGTTTCTGGCATTACTGACTTATTTGTACTGCATTCCAGGAGAATTAAACCAAGTTAAGTTTAGAACCAAGGTAAGTTCAGAATTGTTAGTGACTACATAATTAAGTCCAATAAACGGAATTTTTTCTGTTCCTACCCTTTACTTAATTAACAGAAGAATTTGAAACCACAGCTTACTTTAAAAATAAACATTAAAAAAATACATTATTCAGGACACTACAGTAAAAAATGGATGGTACGAATATAACCTCATTCAATCAAGGCACCATCGAAAGGGAAAGCAATTCTGAGGTGAACTTGTATCCGCGCAACGACTTGCACTTGCAAGAACGGTGGTGATTTGCAAATTTGCTCTGCACAAGTTGCAGCTGGCAAATACTCTGTGGGTATGAGAATCAATACAAAGTATCCTTGAAAACGCCAGGAAACGCAACATCTGACAGTAAAAAAGTCTGAACGCGAGGCACCCGAAGGGCTGAGGGACACGCACGGCGTCCTCCGAACCAAGCCGGCCCCTTCCACACCCGTCCAACGGGATGGGGGTGCCCTACCGTAGAGAGGACAAGGAGCAAGGCACCCGAATCAATAACGTTCACTGGGTAACTGGGAAAATCTAACCACCAACCTCCTCCTCAAACCCCTCACCTCCACGCTCTGTTCATCCATTGCCTCCGCCTCTCGGCAGGGCCCCCGGCGACCCACAGAGTCCGTGGCCTGACCTATTAAACGCCGGCCCGAGGTCTCCAGGTCAGATCCACCGCCGAAAGTATTCGGGCGCCGACGTCAGGGAGCTCCGACCACCTCTCCACCTTCCCGCCCCATCGCCTTGGCTTCGACACTGGTTACCCTCACTTCGCCATTTTTACCCGCGCGCCCTGGGGCGCAGAGGGCGGGCCAGCGGCGACCGCAGCTCCTCCCTTCTGACTCACTCGCCCGCCGGCGAACGCGAGGAAGCCGCTACCCACGTGATGCGGACGCGCGACTATCGAACCGCTGCGAGAGCCTCGCGACGCTAATCTAAAGCAAAGGCGCTGCAGAAAATTCGCAAACACCAACGGTAACCAGGGTAGATGGGGGCGAGGCGTAGCGAGATAGCTGCGCGCGTGCGCGCAGAAAGGAGGAAAGGCAAGGCTGGCGTCTAGTTCACGCGTTGCGGGGACGCTCACGAGATTTGGCGACTCGCTGCCGCAGGGGTCAATGCCTTTGGCCAGAGGCAAGCGCAGAGCGCTAGGGTCTAGTCAGTCCGCTGCCTGCCGCCCCCCGTAAAGCGTGCGACTGGACACCTGGATTGCTCGAACCCCGGAGCCACACCCCTAGGTATTTGAATTCCGCGTTTCTAGGGTGGGGGCCAGGAAATCAGCATTTAAAACAAACACTCCAGTGATTAGGCTATGGATTTTCCCGTAACCTGTATTTTGAGAAATCTTGGTGCAGAGGATTCATAGCTAGTGGTCTTTGGTGGGGGAAAGCGCCACATTCTAAGGTTTATAAGACTTCCGCCCCACCTACCTAAGGAAAGGAAATGGGAAAGCTCAGATTCTGAGGCCCGAAGAAAAATGTCGCGTTCTCAAATTAGGAGGTTGTAGAGGGAGCCACAACTGAGACAATATCAGGCCCACACCCACACGACCCTCCAGTTCCAGCCGGCGCTGTCGCCATGGGGCCTATGGAAAATGCAAAAGGGTATCATCTGTATCCACCTTTCCTATCATAGGCGTCTGCTTTCTGCAGATTTCTGGGAGATGCTTAAAGACTGCAGGAACTGAGAGTGTGAAACCAAGGGTGTCAATAAAATTCTTAATTCGAAGTAATTTTCCTGTCTGGTTTATTGCAGACATTTATTATGCTTAACTCAATCTAGAGTGTACATGTACAAAGACCTTGATTTGGATTTTCCTTCCAGTGCAGGAGTTTGGACTTTCTCACAAGTAGTGGGCAACAACAATTTTGAACTAGGTGAGTTCCATGAACAAAGATGTAATTTAGGAAGATTAACCTGGGATAGAAAAATTATTTCACTAAAAAATTACCTGTGGAGTACAGTACGGTGCCTGAGAATCAAAGAGTAATCAGAAGTGACTTTTGCTCTCAAGGAATCCAGTATATGGTAAGAGACAAGACAAAATGTAATGAATTATAAATATTTGGTCTATAGATATATATATATTTGGTCTATAGATAAATATAGATATATGGTCTATAGATATATTTGCCTAAGAACCAAAATATGTTTAATGGTTTATTGCAGTAGTTCATAAAAATTAGAAAGCCTGTACCATTAATTACAGCTGTTGGTTACAAGCACAAAGTCGGATTCTGGTTAACTTGAGCAAAAAAGAATTTAGTTGGCAAGATGCCAAGCAGAGGCACCAAGAACTGGTAATGGAGACAGGTCTCACACCCCTCCCCACAAGACAGTCCTAACTTCACTATCAATACAGCTTCAATGGCTATCAATGAGGAACTAGCAAAAATTACGGAACGCTTACTAAGCAGCTGTTAATTGGAAATCTATTTTTTAAATCCCTTTACTACTGTTCCATCCTTTTGTCTGAACTTTCTTCATATGTCTGCCCTCTTTTGTGAAATGCATTATTATCCAGACACCTGAGACAAACCCTCTTCTCCTCACCAGCACTCCCTGACCTCTAGTAAGTGCTAATAAGACATCTTCCTAAATCACTCTGGAACTAATCTCTTCTCCATTAGAGTCCACTTTTGCAAGTCCATTTCTTCACAAATCTGGTATATGAGATTTTAATTGTTCTGCCGCACTTTTCTCTTCTTCAGTCAGTGGTGAAAGCTAGAAAAGCAAATGACAAAATATTTCAAAAACCATAAAAGATTTGTAAATTAATTTAGTTAACTTCTGCTTTGTCACATCAATAAAAGATCCCATAAGCTTATACTGTGTATGGGATCACAAATGTAGGAGGGCAGGGGGAGAAAATAGATAATGAGCTAGCTATATGAAATGGACTGGAAGATTTAATATTATTAGGATGTTAATACTACCCAAAACAATCTACAAATTCAGTGCAGTCCCTATCAAAATCCTAAAAGCCTGATCAAATTCATATGGAATTGCAAGGGGCCCTCAAATAGCCACAATAACCTTGAAACAGAAGAATAAAACTGGAGGGCTCATAATTTCAGATTTCAAAATGTAGTACAAAGCTGTAGTAATTAGAACAGTGTGTTATTGGCATATGATAGACATATAGGAATTGAGAGTCCAGAGGCAAATCTACACAACTATAACCGTTTGAATTTCCATAAGTGTGCCAAGCCCATTCAATGAGGAAATAATAGTTTCTTCAACAAATGGTGCTGGGACAAGTAAAAATCCACATGCAAAGGATGAGTGTGGACCACTACCTCTCAATATATACAAAAAATAATTCAAATAGCTCATCATCCTAAATATATGAGCTAATATAAACACCCCCGCCAAAAATAAAACAGAAAAATATCATCAGGACCTTGTAAGAGGCAATGGATTTTTAGACTTTACACCAGAAGCATAAGCAACAAAAGAAAAGGCACAAATGCCTCAAAGGAAATTTTCAAGCAAGTGAAAAGACAACCTACAGAATGGGAAAAAAATATTTGGAAGCCATATATCTGATAAGGGTTTAATATCCAGAATATATAAAGAAGTCCTACAATTCAACAACAAAGACAATCCAATTTCAAAATGTCCAAGGATTTGAACAGACATTTCTGTGAAGAGATTCAAATGGCCCATAAGTATACCAAAAGATACTCAACATCATTACCCATTAGAGAAATCCAAATTAAAACTATAAGACACCACTTCACACCTTCTAGGATATGACTATTATTAAAAAGTTATTTAAAAAGACAAGTGTTCGCAAGGATGCAGAGAAAAAGGAACCCTCATACACTGTTGGTGGGAATGTAAAATGATGTAAATGCTGTTGAAAATACTTTGGCCATTCCTCAGGAAGTGAAACCTAGAGTTTTGACCCAGCAATTCCACTCCAAAGTATATACCCATATGAACTGAAAGCAGGGACTCGAATATTTGTACACCAGTATTCAAAATAGCCAAAAGGTAGAAGCAACACAAGTATGATGGTTAAGTTCATGTGAAAACTAAGCCAGGTTATAGTGTCCGGTTGTTTAAGCAAGCACTGGCCTGTTACTGCGAGTTTATTTGATGGATTTAAATCATTGGTAAATTGACTACATCTATGGCTGATTACATCTATAATCAACTGAGTTTGTCTTAATAAGAGAAGTCTCATCCAATCAACTGAAGGCCTTAAGGTGAAGTGATGATTTCAGCAATCAGAAGGGAGAATTTCCAACTCCAGTGAGCCAGCTGCTCCTGGGAAATTCATTGGAAGCCTTCATTGGAGTTCCCAGCTTGCAGCCTGCCCTACAGAATCTGGACTTGCCCATCCCCAATCATGTGAGCCAATTCTTATTTAAAAAAAAAAAAAAAAAAAAAACCCTCATAATATTTACATAATGTATATATACACATATATGTACATCTCCTGTTGGTTCTGTTTCCTTAGAGAAACCCTAATATGCTCAAGTATCCCTCAAAAGATGAATGGATAAACAAAATGTAGATCCACACAATGGAAAAAGAAGTGGGGTGGGCCATGGTGGCTCAGCTAGCAGAGTTCTCGCCTGCCATGCTGGAGACGTGGTTTCAATTCCTGGTGCCTGCCCATGAAAAAAAAAAGAAGAAGAAAGAAGTGAAATGCTGGTACATGCTACAACATGGAATAACCTTGCAGATATCATGTTCAGTGAAATAAAACAGAGAAAAAGGACAAATAGAGTATGATATCCCTTATATGAAATACTTAAAATAAGCACATGCATAGAGGTAGAAAGCAGAATAGTGGTTACTAGGGTGGGAGGAACAGGGAATGGGGCATTATTGCTAAATAGTATGAGTTTGGTTTGGGATGATGAAAATGATCTAGAAATAGACAGTCAATGTACTTAACAGCAAAGAATTGTCCACTTAAAATGGTTAAAATTATATTTGTTATGTATATTGTTCAACAAAGAAATAAGTAATTAAAAAAAGTACTATGTTTGAGCTTCCAAGGAACAATTAAGTTGAAGAACCAAGACCAAGAAATCAGGCAAACAATGTAAGGAATATAATTTAACAGAACCAAAAAGGTCATTTGAAAAAGAAGAGATAGTGAACAAAAATAGTCTAGAAGTATTCCCGGAGAAGTAGAAACTTGGGCTAAATTTTGAAGGATAATTAAGATGCTTACATGTGAAAGTAATAGAAACATTTCAATGTGGCTTAAAAAAAGAATTTATCATTGCACAATAAATTCAGAAGGGCAGACTTTATTCAGCAGCTTAATAATGAAAAAATTCCATATTTTCCATCCCACAGTTGTCATCTTTGATGATGCTTTCATCCTCAAGCTAACAACAAAATGGCTCTAGCAGTGCTAAGCATCACATCTACACAGAACATCCAGAAGAAAACAAGTTTTCTCTTCCCCAAGCTCAGTAGCACTATGGAAACTATTCCTAGTTACCCTCTTCCAGACCACTTCCCTCCTCACTTGTGTCATTTAGATTACAAGCCCATTCTTGACCAGAACCAATGTTTGTTAAAAGAAAATCCGTTCTCTTTGCCAATCAGGTACCCCTGGAGCTCAAGAAGTGGCCAGCTTCACCTCATAAATGTAGCTGTGAGTGAAAGCACATATTTGAAGCCAGTGCTGATGAGCAGCAAGGGAAAACAGATGCCTAACTATATAGGTCATCTCTAGAGAGGCTGCCAAATCTGGAACACCCCAGAACTACATAATCTCTAGGGCAGTATTGTCCGCTATAACTTTTTGTGATACTGGAAATGTTCTATATTTGCACTATCCAATCAATAGCTGAATAACTGAATTTTTTATCTTATCTAATTACTTTAAATTTTTAACTTAATTTCCATTTATATTGCTACATGTGGCTCTACGTGATTCTGTTATGAAGCAGTTTTGGCAACTACTGATAAAATATACATTTGCCCAACAGGTTCACATGGATAAAATGAAAGGATCATATGCTGTTATTAGTTTGTCAAGCTGCTGGAATGCAATATACCAGAAATGGAGTAACTTTTAAAAATAGAATTTAAGAAGTTATAAGTTTACAGTTCTAAGGCTATGAAAGTGTCCAAATTAAGGCACCAACAAGAGGTTACCATCACTCAGGAAAGGCTGATGCCATCCAGAACACCTCTGTCAGCTCGGAAGGCACGTGGCTGGCATCTGCTGGTATCTTGCTCTGGAGCTTCATTGCTTTCAGACTGTTTACTGTAGGGATTGCATACTTGGCATCTGTAGGCCTTCACTGAACTGTTCCAAGACAAAATTCTGGGTTTCATCTCTTAGCTTAGCATTTACCAGGGTTGAAGATTTCTACTCTTCAGGTTCTGGCTATTTCTGTGAGTCTTTACTTAGGACCTGGGCTATTTCTGTCTTGATCTCCAAAAGTCTACATCAGCTTTCTCTGTCAGCTCTCTCCAAAATGTTCCCTCTTTTAAAGGACTCCGGTAAACTAATGAAGACACACTTGGAATAGGTGGAATCACATCTTCATATAATCAAAAGGTCACACCCACAATTGTGTGTGCTAACATCTCCATGGAGATAATCTAATCAAAGGTTTCTATCCTACAGTATTGAATCAAGATTAAAAGAAAAGGCTCCTCCTACAAGATGGGATCAGGATTAAAACATGGCTTTTCTGGGGTACTTAATAGCTTCAAACAGGCACATATGTCTTACATAAACCCAAATATCTGCAGAATTTTCCTCTTCTACCTCAAAAAAAGGAAATGGAATTTTTCTGGCAAGACTTGTTCTCCATGAATCCATGGTACTCCTTATGATCACTGCTCAAGTTTTCAAATCATCTGTTTAATAAACCTTTGAAGAATTTTTCCAGGTTAAGGTCAAGTTTGTTAAGGACTAAAGTTTGTAGAGTTTTTTTTTACTTCAGTGTATTGAAACACCAATGGAATACCACACACCCTCACACCCTGTTTTCATCTCTTCCGTTGTGCCTTTCATTTCTGTAAGTTCTGTGATTTGTTTTTTCAAATTTTCGAGTTCTTTTTGTTCACCCAATGTTTTCTTTATATCCTTCCTCAACTCACTGATTTGATTTTTTATGAGATTTTCCATGTTTGTTCAAACATCCTGAATTAGTTGTTTCAACTCCTATATCTCCCTTCAAGTGCTGGCTTGTTCCCTTGACTGGGCCATATCTTTGCTTTTCCTAGTATGACTCTTTATTTTTTGCTGGCAATTAGGCATTTGATTTCCTTAGTTTCTTCTGGAAGTTGCTTTCACTCTTCTACCTAGAGTTTTCTTGCTAGATGGCTTTATTCTCTGTCCTCTGACATTCAGTTTAACTTATTCTAGACCTTTAGCATAGGTTTTGTGTAACTGATTAGAATCTTCAAGTTCTTGTTTTTCTGTTTCTTGCCCTGCCTACAGAGTTTTTGTTTTTTGTTTTATTTTAGGAAGGTCTCCTCAGGTACTACAGACCCCAGTCAGATTTTTCCAGGCTAGACAGGCCCACGACTCAAGAAGAAAGAGGAACCAGCATCAGTTTTCCCTGAGGTTGACAGACTTTCCTATGAAACCTCTACACTCTGTGCTTTTCCTATCCTGCTCAGCATGTAGCACTTGTCTGCCCCCAGCTTCCTAACAGCTTAAAGTGATGCATTGCCTTTAATTTCAGCAGACTCTCCCTGCCAGGGGCCTGGGTGAAACACAAGTGAGGTAGTAGGATGGCTTTAATTACTTCTGTTTTCCAGTCCCTGGGGCCTGAATTCCACGAAGGAGGGATTCCACTTGAGCTGGGCCCCACCCTCCTTTTCTAGGGGCAGATATACCCTTTAGGGAAATATTCCTTTCACTTGACTGTCTCTCAAACAAGCTTAATTCCACCCTTGCCTGGGGCTGTGCTGGAGCCTGAGATCACTTTCCAGTTCTATCTAATGAGCTATTTAAGGAGTTAAAAAAAAAAAAAAAAAAAAAAAAAAGCAGAAAAGCCTTTTCAGAGCCAGACATCCACTCTTTGGGTTTGTCAATCAAGAGCTTGAGTTAGTATGTGGCTCTGTGTATCTCCAGGCTCCCTGGGCCCCCTTTTCTTGGGGTCCAGCCCTTTTCCAGTATTTTGTGCTGTCCAACTCAACAAGCCTCTGGTTTTTTGTTTCCCATCAGCCCTGCACCCTCTCTGCTGGGGCAAAAACTCCTAGTTCCTTTAGTGCCTATTCCTAATCAAAAGATCCCAACATAAGTCTAGACCCACAAGATTGGATTTAAAAAGCATGGCTACTCAATTGTAGAGTTCACCCCTATGAAGTTTATTCCTACAAAGGATAAGCTCAGCCCACTGATAATCATGCCTAAGAGTCACCCCCAGAGAATCTCTTTTGTTGCTCAGATGTGGGCTGTTCTCTAAGCCAATTTAGCAGGTGAACTCACTGCCCTCCCCGCTGGTGTGACATGACTCTGAGGCGTATAAATCTCCCTGGTAACATGGAAGCTGATTCCCAGGGATGAGCTGGGATCTGGCATCATGGGAATGAGAAAGCCTTCTTGAACAAAAGGGGGAAGAGAGAAATCAGACAAAATAACGTCTCAGTGGCTGAGATTTCAGACAGAGTTGAGAGGTTATTCTTAGGCATTATATAGATATCTCTTTTTAGTTATGGTATATTGGAGTGGCTAGAGGGAAGTACCTGAAACTGGTGAATTGTGTTCCAGTGTTCTAGTTTGCTAGCTGCCAGAATGCAATATACCAGAAATGGAATGGCTTTTAAAAAGGGGGAAATTAATAAATTGATAGTTTACAGTTCTAAGGCCGAGAAAATGTCCCAGTTGCAACAAGTCTATAGAAATGTCCATTCAAAGGCACCCAGGGAAAAAGACCTTGGTTCAAAAAGGCCATGAAGTTCAGGGTTTCTCAAGTGAGAAGGCACATGGCGAACACAGAGTTTCTCTCTCATCTGGAATAGGGATTATTCTGCCTTTACGAAATGGAATTTAGATTAAAACATGGCTTTTCTGGGGGACATACATCCTTTCAAACCAGCTCATTCAGTAACCTTGATTCTTGAAGAAGACTGTATACTATATAGCTTTTACAATGTGGTCATGTGATTATGAAAACCTTGTGTCTGATGCTCCTTTAATCCAGAGTATGGAAAGATGTGTAAAATAAATAATAGGAAGAAATAAAGGGTAAAAATTCAGTAGATTGAAATACCGTGGGTCACTGAGAAGGAGGGATAAGTGGTATGGGTGTATGAGTTCCTTTTTTTATTTTTATTTCTTTTTCTGGCATGTTGCAGATGTTCTAAAAATGATTATGGTGATGAATACACAACTATGTGATGATGTTGTGACCCACTGATTGTATAATATGGTTGAACTCTATGTGTGTGGATATTTCTCAATAAAAATATTAAAAGAATAAAAAAAAAAAAGAGTATGGCTTTCCTGGGGTACATAACAATTTCAAACTAGCATACTAAATGAGTGGTTAATAAACTTTTTTTCTACTCCAACATACTTGAAGAGTATAACACATCAGTGATACACACTCATAGTTAAGATATTCTACGCTAAATAAGATGGGGAGTATGGGGAAGTAGAGGGAGAGAATGAACTATAAAAAATGTGAAGCAAAGGAGAATAAGAAAAAAATAAATCACTGCTTGTTCTAGTTTGCTAGCTGCCAGAATGCAACACACCAGAGATGGATTGGCTTTTAATAAAAGGGGATTTATTTTGTTAAAAATGTATAGTTCTTCAGAGGAAAGGCAGCCAACTTTCAACTGAGGTTCTTTCTTATGGGAAAGGCAAAGGGTGATCTCTGCTGGCCTTCTCTCCAGGCCTCTAGATTCCAACAACTTTCCCCAGGGTGATTCCTTTCTGCATGTCCAAAGGCCTGGGCTGAGGAGCACTGAGATGAGGTATGCTGAGCTGCTTAGGCTGTGCTATGTTGAGCTCTCTCATTTAAGCACCATCCAATTAAATCAAACATCATTCACTGCAGCAGGCATGGCTCCTAGCCGACTGCAGATGTCATCAGCAACAGATGAGCTTCACATGCCATTGGCTCATGTCCACAGCAACAAAACTAGGCACCTTCACCTGGCCAAGTTGACACCTGAACCTAACTACCACACTGCTATTGATCTTGCCAGATTTCTCAGTCTCACTAGTACCCAAAGAAACCAAGAGAGCTGGGAGATATTAGCAAGTTTTTTCTTCTGCCAGGTTACATAATCCAAGATAGCACACTTCTTGATTAACCATGTCAAGTCCACATGCTTACTTTAAAATAAAAGGAGATAAAGAGTGTCAGCTATTACACTTTAAGGAATCAAGACTATCTCATTTTTATCAACAGCTTAGACTGCTAACTTTCAAAATGCTAGTTACTAGGGAGTATCAGAATTAAAACAATGCAGATTCAACTTGTTATTGAAAGCATTACCTCCAGGTCCGTTTGCTTTTGTAGTTCTTGTATTGTGTTCATAGTCTTATTCAAAGTAGCACAAATGCGGCTCTTATTCTCTTTTTGCTCAACAGCAACTGGTTTAAAGCGTGCATGCAAAGTTTGATATCGAAACTTTATCGCTGACAATTCCTTTAAGAGAGTAATTGGATTTTTCTACATGAGAAAAAAAGATATGTTAAATCATGGAAAGGAAAGAGTAAGCTCTTTTTAAGACAACTGTGTGACACAGAATGAGGGTTGGGGAAGAAAGAATTATAAGACCTAAATTCTATTCTCAAGGAATGTATCGCCTAGGTATAGCAGTAACTCACACACACAAAAAAGGCAATGGACATATAACATCTGATGCATGCTTCAAAATCATTACACAATATTTCTAAAATATAATTCTAAACACTATTCAGAAGATGACAAAAGATTTTCTGTTGATTTATTCATAAAGAATAAAAAACAACTTGGGAACCACTTATAAAATTCTTAAAACACACTTTCATAGGGTATCTATACATCCCAATTCATTGCCCTCACTATACAAATTTTATGACAACTATATTTAAAAACTACACTGGTTTTTCATATTCAGTTTATAATATAAATAATTACTATTCCATAAAACACATTTTCAACCAGGCCCTTTCTGCCATTTGGTAATTCTTTTCATTCACTGGTGGTTCTTGAGCAAACTTCCCAAAACTGGCTATTCCAAACTTTCTCCACTCCCTTCAATTCCCATCAACTTATTCTTGACAAATTACCTCACCAAGTGCTTTAGTTAGAACACAGAAAACAATCCAGGAGAAACTCCATCTTCCTGAATTTTCATCAAAAAATTAAAATATCTATGGATATTCCCATTGTTCCTCAGTCCCCAATACCACAAGTATTATTACTGATTCTTCCCCATATCCTCACAAACCTTAAATTTCCTATATTTCAACAATCTCTTCAACACCCTCATTTGTACAGACATTAAGTATGTATAGATCTTCCCTATACTGGGAGGAAAATTGGTATGAGGGAAGAAAGCATCAAATATGAGATGACAGCAAATCATGTAAATATAAATGACCTTTAGGTAACTGGAATGGAGTTCAGAAGTGAAGTGTCCAGAGACCTGTACAGAGAAGTCAGAAGAAAGATGAATTCCTCAAACACAGACTTATGCAGAAAAAAGGATAAGAGGCAAGAACTAAACCTTGACAATCTCCCAAAGTTCGGAATAGTTTGTGAATCAAGCATAAATAATAAACAGCAATAGAGCTAAAAGAGTTAGAACAGGGTAGTATTACAATTAACTCACTCTACATATTTTTGAGACATTAACTGCAACTAAAAAACTGATATGGGAATGATTAATTCAGGATAACATAATTATATTACATTGCCTGTGTATGACTTTAGCACCCTACCACAGAGGAAAAAACTGTTATACACAAAGCCGAGAAAAATACAGCTGTTTGTGTGAATGGCCTCTTGGGAGCTATTATATTCTTTTATTAATGTTTGTAAATTGTGCTACACTTTATTTAATTTTGTGTCTATACCACCTTAATTCATTTCAGAGTTTTGTTTACCATTACTGGATAATGCAAAGTCAGAAGAATATACAAGAAATGCTCTGCTAATGATAATGTTGATGATGAGGTAAAAGAAAAGACAATTTGAGCAAAAAGCAAAATTTAAGAAGTTTTTTAAAAAGTAAACAAAAGGAAATGTGCTATCAGTTATGCCACAAACTAAGAGTGCCTGGGTAGTTCATCAGTAGAGTAAGTTGAGGGTGCATGGGTAGTTCATTGGCAGAATGAGTTGAGGGTGCATGGGTAATTCATTGGTAGAATTCTTGCCTTCCATGAGGGAGACCCAGTTTCAATTCCCAGCCTATGCATTCAAAAAAAAATCAACAAATGGTGCTGAGATAACAGGATATTCAAGTGAAAAAAGAATACAATGTGACCCTCAGCACACATATTCAAAAAATAATAATAATAATAATCTCCAGGGAAAATGCTCCTAGAATAAAACAAAATTATCTTTCTGTTAGATACAGAGTCCTTAGGGATTCCACACGAGACGCAAGTTAAAGATTAATAGATTTATTGAAGGAATAAAGCAAGGAGGAAGTAGATGGGAGAGCAAAAGGGAGAAAGCAAGTGGGAGCCAGCAGGAAGAAAGAGAAAATGACTCCAGTTCCTTGTTCTGGGAGCTGTGTTCTAAAGGGACAGTAACACCAGGAGGGGAGGATGTCGACTAGGTGGTGTGTTGTTTCCTGATTGGATGGGGGCTTAAAACAGGTTTATATCTGGATCCTTGGACCTGCCAAGGATGCTTAGGAAAGTGGTTGAGGGGGGCTCTGTACGAAGAGTTCCTTTTGCTCTTAGAATTTTCTTTCTGAGACCTAACACTTTCTGGAACAAATAAGGATCAAGAACATGGTAAATGGAACTTCTAGTTTGAATCTCTGTATTTATATAGAACCTAGTAAAAAATACTAACTTTTATGCAGAATCACTGAGTCTCCAAATCTCATTTGGTGCTAGAATGAGGATAATGCAACTGAACAAAATATTATCTATGTATATGGGTATGAATATACATACACACACAGTAATGCTCATGAATATTCACAACCGTTACCACTAACCTATAAAGATATTAGAGATTACTGCAGCTGATTGTCTACTTTCCTGTTCTTTAATTTATATATATATATAAAATCACTGGATCTAATATTGAACAAAATCTACAAAGTTTAAGATCATGGTTTTGTTACCTTGTATAACACACAAAAAGGAAGAAGAGAAGAGATTTTCTTGTAGTTAATGAATAAATGTTACAGGTGTTTAAAAGTTACAGAATATACATACACATATAAAAGATCTTTTATGGCAGTAAATATTATATCTCAATAAAAATGTTTTTCGTAAGTGCAGAAAAGAAAAATAACTGGAGGTGGAACAAAGATGAGAAATGGAAATCACAGGAAAAGTGCAACCCCATATGAAAAGTTCTTCCACAAAGACCAGCCATTAAGTGATACCACTGGACCAAAGTTGGTTGGTTGCTCTTGAGTTGGAAAGAAAAGGGGGAAAGACAAGTTAAAGAGCTAGAAATTTCAACTACTCACATAGAATTCTGGAATTCCATTAAATAAACAGTAATAACCAAACATCTATGATGTTCTAATTTTTTACAAAATGTTACTTTGATTCACACTTACACCCAATCAAAACAATAGTATGGAAAATTTTTAAACTATAACATATGATATTGCTAGTTTGCTAGAAAGTGCCAAAGAAAAGATTAATTAAAGTTAAAAATTAATATTAAGAGACAATTATTGAAAATAGTTTGCTTTTATCCTCATGGACACGTGTACTTACAGTTATGGTTTTATGCCACATAAACAGTTCATATTACTACTCAAACTAAATTTAGAATAAAAATATAATTTTATGCAAAAATTACAATTTGAATCATATAATTAAATACATTAGTAATACATCATCATCTTCTACAGAGAATACCATGATTAACAGGAACTCTCCCAAAAGTTATTTAAGAAGCACTACTCTAGAAGTATCTTTATACTCTATCCAAATTTCAGAAACTTCCACAGTGGTTTGTTTCTCTGGACATAATGATTCTTATAAAAATCTAGCCACAAGTTTTCCTGACCATGGATACAATCTCTCCAGTATAATATAACCAAGCTTCCAACTCAAAATCCTAATGCTTAATAACATAATACAGTTTTTATTGTACATCTAATACCATTAGAAATACTAGCCGAAAATCTTCTAAAATACTCAATTTAAAATATGTATTTATTTTGTAGATTACCTTGCCTACTGAATCAGGATGATTGGTCTTGATTTCATATTCCAGCCTGTACTGAATGTAATCCAGATCAGAGTCAGCTTTCTGGAACTAAACGTCAGCACAAATCATTAGTTTGTGAACCAAAAGAAGCATTATTAAACACAATACTTTGGCTATCCTGTCTTTTCCTTTTATATATTTTTAGTACTTCAATAATTAATATGTGATATACACTCATTTTAAAAATGTAAAAATAGAAAGTTTCCATCTCCATCAGCCATAATCCCTATCCTCTATTACAAATTTTAAAAACTGTTAACATTTTGAAATATTGTAGTCATCATTTTTCTATGCATCTCTTAGATTCTGAGACAAAATTAAGATACTAAGACACAGTCATATATTAATACAAAAAACTAATAATGACTACAAGAATTCCCTAAGGGTGGTGACACGCTTGTCAATCCACCTCCAGCAGGAAATATGGTTTCAAGTCAAAACAGAACAAATTCATTTTCAGGAATATTCACATCATTACCATTCTTTGCATCCTATTAACCAAAAGAACTACAAATATGTACCATATAGAGTAAAATTAAGGAGCTTAAAGAGTCACAAATTTTATAAGAAAAGCTCTATGTAGTACGGGAGTAGCCAGCATTTGAGTAACTCCAATTTTTGAACCTGGGTTCTAGCAAAGCAGAGGACCTTGATCTGTAGTAAAACTCTGAGGGAGAAAAAAGGGGAGAACTACCACCGGCCATTAAAGATATAAGATAACTGAATTGGAGTGAAAAGCTACATGTAAAACATCAATATTTGGAATTCCATGCAGTTATTTAAAATGATGGTATATAAATTAACAACCATGGTGATGGACTTCCACTTTTTACTTTATTTCTGCAGTAGTTGTAATAAGCAGTTATTTTTATAATCTTTTTAAAGGTCATTAATATTTAAAATCATAAGGTAGGAAAAGATTTGAAATGGCACTATATTTATAATTCATTAAATAAGACAATAGCTTTAGTTATGGTATGACCCCTTTTTGTAAAATATGTATATGTGTACATATAGAAAAGTTGAGAAAGGATACACATCAGAGTGTTAGAAGTGGTCTATCTCCAAATGTGGTATCATCAATAAATTATTCTTAATTTTTGGAAATTCTGAATCTTTTACATGATCTTACAGCAAGAATTTATCAGGGAAACATTCATGGTCCTTGGAGTTTTTATTTTTTGTTTCTTTTTCTTTTATAGTCCTTGGAGTTTACCATGGAAGACAAAACATGAATTCTGACCTGGTGATGGTCTTCCTTTCGTAGCCTACAGCCTAAGACACTGCTTTGGGGAGAGGGTCCAGATCCTACCATGAATTTGAGCTCTTGACTAAAGATTAGTTCTCAAAGTTCTGAAGCCTTGGTGAAAAGGTAGAAACCAGGAGAAAAAAGACTGTTAAATGCAGTTCTCAGGTATTGGAAATGGTGTATAGATATTTTGATTTTACAAAAGGTAAAGCAAGAGCCCTACTCTAGAATTCAGAGTAAGACAAAATGGCTCTCAGAAATTAAAATACTTTGAAGATCAGAGGGTGTCATCACTGACTAGAATTTCAAAATTAAATAAACCAAAGATTCCATTACTAATAATTTCCCTTATCATTGGCCTAAATTAGAATAGAAAACTTTGCAGTTACCAAAATTCTATCTTTATCACCAAAAACTTTTGAGGTAGACATAAAAGGGAAAAGCAAGCCAATTTTTATTTTTAAAAATATTTTCCAAAAGTCAGTGTCTGATTTCCATCTCTACCAGCAGGGAATTGCTATAAACCAAAAAAAGAAATATTGGGTGCTTAATTACAAAGTGTGTTTAAATGTTTTCTAAAATTGGAGATTTTTCATTTGTCTTATATACTTGTTAGATTAGAAGCCATGATTAAATTAATCAAGACTTCATTAAAAATATCAGTAATTACTAAGAGTGTTTATATATGCATATGTTTGTGTGTAGAGAAATTCCCATTAGTATCACTTTCCCATATTTAAATATGCTCAGGAATCATCTTTACCTTAAAAAAAAGTACACTAACCCAAATAACATGTAGATGGAGAGAATTGGGAAAGAGGTAGAAAGAGAGCAAATCAAAATAAACAAAGGCTGTAAGCATTCAAAACTTGATTTTTGTTTTAATTCTTGAAATAGTTCACAACTTATCTTTTAATTCCAAGGCCTTATATAACATTCTAAAGCATAACTTTAAGTAAAATTTTTAAAGCTTGTTTTATTTATTTAAAAGCTAGCAAAAAATTCTTAGGATTATGGGATTTGTGACTCCATAATTACCTTAAAACAGAATATTTTAGTAGCCCTACAACTATTTAGGAAACAGAAATTCTTAATTTTATGTTTTTTTCACCTGATATTTTAGTTCTGCCTAAAGTTTAACTAGTATAATCCCATTTTACTTAACAATGTGTTATTTGCAAGAGAGTAGATTCAACTACAGCCACCTGTAATATCTGGGAGCCCTAACATATTAATTATCATATTAATTATCAAAAGATACCTAAAAGTGGTTCTGAATTTTAAATACCAAATTTTAATAAGATACCAAACAGCTGTCTTTCAGTCATTGGTTTGATAGATGTTTTGAAGCCAATTGTTAAATACAGACATCATTAAAAATTAAATATATAAATTTACAATTAAATAAGTCATTGAACGCAAAGATAACACATTCTCCAAAATCATCACTTACCAATTATTTCATGATATTTTACTAGTATCTATCCTCTTAAGGTTGTTTACATCTATTATATCCTTATAGTGGAAATACTATATATGCTATTACACATCTCTTCCTGATTCCATATTCAATGATATCATGCTAGTAGTTTGAAATAGATTATTTATACCATAGAAACTGGCAAATGCTTTTAAAATTCAGGTCTTCCCATCCCCCAGAACTAGTTGTTAAACATTTATCAACATACCACTGCTTTCAAAAGATTGTTTTAATGTCCATCCCCCCTTTAGGGATTCTCTTTCCACTTCTATTCTGAAAATATTTCAGAGAATAAACAGAATTTTAAACAGACTTTAGAAGAAGGAAAAACAGCTTAAGAGTAGCAAGTTATCTGTGGTGAATTGCAAGGAACATTTTGCAAGAATACATAGGGGAACGATTTGCTTCTAAGTGAAGTCAGTGGGCTAAGGAATAGCAGGTAATAAAAACACAAAAAGGATGCCGAAGGGATATTGAGAAATAGAGAAACAATCTTAATATTCTCTGATCGGCACCCTTTATTTTATAAATGAAGAAATAGGCTAAGTGATTTCCCTCTAGTTCTATTTTCATTACTCCAAGTTTGTTGTAGGTTATACCAAAGTTATACATGACATTAAAGCCAATTAGTCACATTGATAGGAGAAAATAGTTCTTTCCTAAAATTAACTTTAAACAGTTAAAGTTTTAAATCTAATATCACTGAAGTATAAAGCTAGTCAGTTAGAGTCCCTCTGAAAACAACCTGATTGTATGGTACAGAAAAAAAAAGAAAAGAAAAGGAATTGTGATATTTGGATTCTAGACCTGCTATCACAAATCAGCTGTGGGGCCCTAGATAAGGCCCTCATCTCTCTGGATCTCTCTTATTAAATGAGAAAGCTGGAGTGGAAGATCCCTTTCACCACTAAAATTCTATTATTTCATTTTACTACAAGTAAACCCAAATTTAATTGATTGAAGTGTTAAAATTTAGAAAGAGGACATTATATTAAGTGAAATAAGTCAAACACAAAAGGACAAATATTCTATGATCTCACTGATAGGAACTAATTATATGTAAACTCATAAACTATAGACTTTAGGTTACGAGGATATAGAATGAGGCTAAAGAATGAGGAGTGGTTGCTCAATATGCACAGAATATTTAATTTGAACTCAAATGTTTGGAAATTGATAGAAGTGACAGTACCATGTTATTGTGAAAATAATTAATAGTACTAAATGGTGTGTGAACAGGGTGAAACAGGGAAGTTTAGAATCATGTATGTCACCTGAAGGAAAGATTAAAGGTTAAAACATGGGAATGTATAATACAGTGAATCTTGTGGTGGGCTATGACTGTGATTAAGTGTACAAATATAAAAAGTTCTCTCATGAACTAGAACTTACGACACTATTACAAGGAGTTAATAATAGAAGGGTATATGGGGGAAAATGACCCATTGTAAACTATGGGCTAGAGTTAACAGAAATATTTTAATATTCTTTTATCAACAGCAACAAATGGACCATACCAACATTATGGGTCAACAACGGGGTATAAAGGGTGTGGGAGGATTAGGATTTTATTTTTTATTCTTGTTTCTTTTCCAGAGCAACAAAAATATTCTAAAACTGATCATGAGAAGGTATGCACAACTATGTGACGATATACTTTGGAGAGTTTGTATCGTGTGTGAATATATTTCAATAAAACTACAAAAAGAAAAAGAAAAAAATAGTTACCATATAACCAAGAAATTCTACCCCTAGGTGTATATACCCAAGAGAAATGAAAATATACATTCACAAAACTTGAACACAATTGTTCATAGCAGCATTGTTCATGGTAACCAATGCATGGAAACAACTCAAATATCCATCAACTGATGAATGGATAAATAAAAAAGTTTACATCCATACAATGGAATATTATTTGGCCATAAAAAGGAATGAAGCACTGTTACACACTACAGAGTGGGTAAACCTTGAAATCAGTGTGGAAGGTGGAAGAAGCCAATCATAAAAGACCATGTGTTGTATGATTCAATTTATATGAAATGTCTAGATCATGTATAAGTCTATGGAGACAGTAGAATGGTGCTTGTCTAGGGCTGGGGAAGTTGGAACTTAATGTGGAATGGGGTTTCACTTCGGGGTGATGAAAATGTTCTAAAATGAATGTGATAATGATTGCACAACTATGAATATACTAAAACCACTGAACTGTACACTTTAAGGGAATGATTTGTATGGTATGCAAGTTATATCAATAAAGCTGTTATTTAAAAAAGAAAAAATAAATTTAGGAAAGATAATTATTGCCTTCTAATAAGTTAAAATTCAACATTTGAGCCTCAAATTTTAATATTTATAGTGAATACTAGCTTCTGTTTATTTTCTTCCTAAACAAAGATAACTGTTGCTTTGTTTCAGCTACATAGTTTCTGCCACCTGCCCATTGTTCTTCCCAAACACTAAAACCCTATAAGCAATATTGCACTACTCAGAGCTATTTACACAGCAGAGACAATATCGATAGGGTTCTAGGATCTGGTAACAAACAGGAAATTTTTTAGATATATGGTAGGAATTTACTGACAATTATGATGGACTCTAAAACTCATAATCATCTAATTAACGAAGCAAATTGAAACTGATACACTTTAGTCATACTCCTCTTCAGGTATAAATCAGCCTCCTGGAAGCCTTGTAAAACACGGAGGTTATTGTTTAATTAACTTCAGTTACCTATATTATTTTTAGGGGTATAAGAATATTTAAAATATAGTGATTTTTATAAAGTCCTAAACAGCTAAATATTCTTATTTCAAAAACTGCACAGTTTTCTCTGAAATGAGAAATAAAAATAAAGAAAAGTTTTAAACCAATTCTAAGGACAATAAAATAAAATATGGATTTTAGCTGGGAAAAATCCATGGAAATCAATATTAAAGCATCCCAATTACATTCTGCTAACTGGAATCTTGTGAAGCAGGCTGGAACTATAAAGAAGATACCTTATAAATGAGAAAAGGAGTAGTTTAAGATATACAACAACTGTGAGTTTAAGAGGGCATCCTACTTATTTACTAGCATTTAATATTTTGTTATACAAGTTCTTAATATGACCAGGTTAATACATTAAGTAAAAAGCACATTGCATTATATACTGTAACTATGTGGCAGCAAGAAGAAAATATAGTTGCAGTCTCCAGTTTCAAAATATTTGCTTTACAAAAAAAAGATTCTCACTGACTCAGTAACGCTCCCCTACAAAAGGATCAGTGCTCTTAATGCTCCAAACACAATCTCTTGTAAGAGACCGTGTCTAAACTGCATTAACCCAAAGGGAACTGAAGGGGAAAAAATACAGCAGTCCTGCCTATCATGAGCCTTAAACTGAACTAGGAGAAAGGAATTGGTAGAGTGTGCTCTGGATTAACTAGCTAACCTTAGTGATACATTTCCCACAGATACGTAGTTTTAAGGGAGAATATTAGATATATTAATACTTCCAGAACTGTAGTACAGCTCTATTATTTTTTTTTTGAAAATTCTTTTATTTCAGATTAACCTACTCATTGCTATACAGAGTCACATAATCCTCAAAATTCAAGTTTACAACTGATCATTCCAAGTTTCCTTAGCCATACATATTAGTACGACAAAGGGGGAAAACAATTTTGTACAATATTTTATAGTTACATGAATGATAAGAATTAAGGAATTAGTGAAAACTGAACAACTTCCAGTTTATTACACATAGAATAATAACTCAAACACAAGAAGCTAGGCAATAAAGGAAGATTTCCTGTTCAGTATGGAAAAATGCTAAAGGCATTTTGTTACTTTTTTAGTACACAATCTAAATAATAAAACTGCTATACAGGTTTGTACTTTGCACTTAAAATATTTGTAGAATGTTACTGCCCATTTTTCTGATATTTAATAAATAAAATGTTAATCTGGGTTCTCAAAGCAGTAGGCTGATATTTTTGAATGGTGTCTGGTGTACTTGCAGTGCTTTATTAGTTTATCTTTTTCTCTTTCATAAGGTTTAGTGGGACTGTGCAATGCTGGAAAAATAATCTAGAATGTCCTGAATAGTGAATTCCATTGTAACACCAGATCCAGGATAACAGCGAGCTATTAAACCTTCAAAGTGCTTGTACTGGCGTATAAATTCATCTTGCATGGAGTGCCATACCACCTGCAGTAAGTTCTCCTCTTCACATAGATGTTTATCAACCTTCTTATAGAGGTTATCTAGACCTTTTTTCACTTCCTTTCCAGGATACTCTTTAATAACTTTACGAAGTTCTTGCTTGTTAAACGCAAGTTGGTAACTTACTTCCTCTTCTCTTATACCTTGTGCTACACGAGCTTCAACACCGTCAAAGAAATGATTTAGTTTTTCAAGAGGTTGTCCTAAAGAGTAAATGACGTAAGACTGAAGGTGATCTGTATATTTTTGTTTGGCTTCTTTTTTTTCAGCTTCATTAACAAACACGCCTCTGATAAGTTTAGTATATGCTTTATCTAGATCTCCATGGCGCTCAGCATTTTTAAAGATTGATTCTGCGAGTCCAGCAAATTCTTCAAATTCAGCAACAAATGGAAGAATTCCTACCTTACTCTTCTTTGAGATCTTGACTTCTTCCATTTGCCGTATTTGGTTACTAATGCATTTGTCAAAGTTCCTTTTGACAGTCACCAAAACATTTCCCAATGTAGTACTTAGAAAGGAAGCAGGGTCCACATTTTGTGCAGTCCATACATGATGACTCATTTTGACTAGCATATAAAGGGAATTAAAACTATCGATTTTATCTCCTAATGCAATTAGGTTCTTCAGTTCTGGCTCAATGCAGCGAAATATTTTAATCATCATCTGACGGATCATATCTTTCTCAGATGAAACAGGTTGTGGTGTGGCAGAGTTATGGTGCCGTGATAATGTTCCTCCATCCAGATCCTCTGCTTCAGTCATAATTCCAGACATACTTTGATGTTGCTGTAGTTTGAAAAATTTGCTTATGAAGTCCTGTTCTGCTAGACATAGGGGCTCCAGTTCACTTAGTACCTGTTCAAAGATCTTATCAAATTTGGTTCGATCTGCGACATCAAGATCAGAAGCGGACATATTTCCCATATCCAGCAAGGAAGATGACTGAGATCTGCGATTCCCTGAACTTTGAACACTGAGCTTATTGAGACTAGAAGTAGATCCAGTTCATTTCCCAGAACTTCCATGAAGACTCTCTGTTTCCTGTTTGACAGCACTTTCTTTTCGAGGCAGTGTAGCAAACTTCTTGCTTTCTTTAGTTGTGCCTGTCATCTTGATCTTTGCAACTTCAAAAAACTCTTTTATTTCTCGCTCATACAGTCGTGATAAATAATCCATGTGATTACAGAACACAATTAGGCAAAAAGCTTACTGATTACTTATTTGAATATTCATTAGGGGACAAAGCACCTGCTGGTATAAAATTCTTCAAAAGATATAATTAATGTTTAATTATTCAAAATATTAATCCTCCTAAACTTCAAAAGGCAAAGAATTCCAGTAATGTAAATATTTTTCCTTAAGATATCTCCAAATCAGAATTCTTTGTTAGTCCCTCATATTTTCCATAATCTGTACTCTTTAGCCATTCCATCAGCTTGGCATATCGAAGCAAATCTCTATGAAATGGATGATGATTGGGTAAAGTCAGTTCAACAGAGTGTTGAGCAAGAGTTGAACTCTGATCATGACCCTGTTGAACAAAAACATTGTTGAGGTGACTGGCCAGTCTCCGGGCAAATTGTTCTCGCAAATCACTGAAACGTTGCTGTTGCTGTTTGACTGCCAGAAGCATGTCATGGCCTGGCCGAAGAGCTACATTCATGTACTGCAGAAGGGCATCAGCAGCATTGGTGCAGGCTTCAATGCCCCTGGAAGATGCAAGATCTCCTTCCTGAAGGGCCTTTATATGATCTTTGGCCAAGTCCATGTGGTTCACAAGAAACTCTATCTCAGATAGGAGTTTTACATTATTAGTGTTACTAAGATGAATTAGGTGGTTGCTTTCAGATATCTGATCCATTTGTTCTTTCACACTCTGGAGCATTTCCTCATAACTGCTTAGTTTCAATTCAATCTGATCCACCTCCTTCAGAGCCTCATCCAGCAACTTCATCAGGATGTTCACTTGCTTTTCAGAGGCCATGATTGACTGGATGTTGGCCTTCCAAAAGCTGTGAGCTAACATTGACAAAATCAATTTTCTTCCGGAGATACCGTTGATTCAATTTCCAAATGCATGAAATAAATGTATTCTTTTCAGGAGTGCTGCTAGCAACCCATTTATATATTTTTTCAAAATGTAAATCAAATTCAGGATTTTCCTTAATAGCATCTTTGGCATCTACTACAGCAAGGTCTCAAAGGGCCCAAGCAATCTGCCTTTTGTAGAAATCTCCCTTATCAGATTTCTTGACTTTGACCACCTTCACCTGCACAGGGCGTTCAGTTGTTACATTCTACATATGCACTCAGTAATTCTTAACATCATCACATAGATGCATGATCATCGTTTCTTAGTACATTTGCATCAGTTTAGAGGAACCTGTTTCTAACTCCTGCTGAACTCTGTTACCAATGACATATTCCAAGTTTATTCTCGAGTGTCGATTCACATCATTGGGACCATACAGTATTTGTCTTTTAGTTTTTGGCTAGACTCACTCAGCATAATGTTCTCTAGGTCCATCCATGTTATTACATGTTTCATAAGTCTATCTTGTCTTAAAGCTGCATAATATTCCATCGTATGTATATACCACAGTTTGTTTAGCCATTCTTCTGTTGATGGACATTTTGGCTGTTTCCATCTCTTTGCAATTGTAAATAACGCTGCTATAAACATTGGTGTGCACAGCTCTATTATTAACCAAAGAATCTACTTAAAATACCTTTCCTTAGATTCCCTTCTCTCCGATGCAGATTTAGAAACACCTTTATCAACTCCTACCATACTATGGCTCCAGTTAACCATTTCTTGCACTGTATTATAATTATTTGTTTGCACGGTAGTATCACCAATGGATTTCAAACATCTTGCTGACAAGAACCCTGACAATTTATTCTGTATCCTACTTTTTAATATGTAGCCTAATGCTCAATGACAGAAATTAACAGATGAAATAGTATTCATTCATTCTGTTGGAAAGAACAAACAGCCTAGGAGGGGCATGGTACAGGAAACAAATCCCCAACCACTCTTTAAAGCCTGTTTTAAGGGTAAATATTTCCAGTTCCCAACAAGTTATGGGCTACCTATGTCTACACATCAAAACTGTTTTGTATATTCCTGCCAGAGAGTTTTGACTATTATCCACTCTCTTCCAGACTGAACAAATGCATGTCTATGCTTGTCTGAACCAGATAAGCAGTCATATGCACAAGCACCAGGTTTACAGACATGTTAATTCATGCAAACAGCCAACAACAAATCAGTAAAGAAGTGGGTAGAAGCTGCAAGTTCAATTCCCAAACTGCAGGTTTTTACGTCATAATTTTTAGGGTTGTACACATGAGTCCCTGCCTCTATAAGACTGGTTTTATCAGTTGAAGTACTCTATTTAGCACTTTAAATGCTTTCAGGTGATAAGTATCACAAAGCACCATAGCAGATTGTGCTATGGAAGCATGGACTATGCCTAGGAATGTGGAGGACTATGGATTATGGAAGCAGATTTTCAAATAGACCAAATGAATCTGTTTAGAATGATAGTTGTACATGTACCAACAAAAAAAGTCTAAGTTTACAATACAGCTTTAACAGTAATGTAGGTGATTTTTTTTTTTGCTTAACTTTCTTCTAATTTAAGTACAATGAATGTATATCACATGTGTAGTAAACTTTTTAAAACAATTTTTGTAAAATGTAAGTGTCTTCTACCACCCTCCCCTTGTCTACGTGGGACATGACTCCCAGGGCTGTGGACCTTCCTGGCAACGTGGGACAGAAATCCTAGAATGAGCTGAGACTCAGCAGCAAGGAATTGAGAAAAACCCTAGAATGAGCTGAGACTCAGCATCAAGGCATTGAGAAAACCTTCTCGACCAAAAGGGGGAAGAGTGAAATGAGATAAAGTATCAGTGGCTGAGAGATTCCAAACAGAGTCAAGAGGTTATCCTAGAAGTTATTCTTACGCATTAAGTAGATATCACCTTGTTATTCAAGATGTAATGGAGAGGCTGGAGGGAACTGCCTGAAAATGTAGAGCTGTGTTCCAGTAGCCATGTTTCTTGAGGATGATTGAAGAATGATATAGCTTTCACAATGTGACTGTGTGATTGTGAAAACCTTGTATCTGATGCTCCTTTTATCTACCTTGTCAACAGACGAGTAGAATATATGGAATAAAAATAAATAACGGCGAACAAATGTTAAAACAAATTTAATTTGAAATGCTAGTGATCAATGAAAGCGAGGGGTGAGGGCTATGGTATGTATAATCTTTTTTTTTTCTGTTTTCATTTTATTTCTTTTTCTGAATTGATGCAAATGTTCTAAGAAATGATGAATATGCAACTAAGTGATATTGTGAATTACTGATTATATGTTAATGTTTTAGTTCGTTTGCTAAATTTTTTTTAATTAATAAATAAAAAAACAAATATAAGTGCCTTCTATACTAAATCACTCTCCAGCACTTAAAGATCACTGGTATTTCCCAATGCCTTGTAGAATTAATTCCAACTCTTTAGCATAGTTCTTCACAAGAAGATCTCTCACTCCACTGAACTTCACATTTTACACCTCATATATGTGTATTATGTAATACATATATACAAATATTATTTACACACGTGATAAACCATCTTCATGGAATAGGCTATCAAATATGCCAAAACAACTACCTTCCTAACTTGCAGAACCCAATCAGAATAGTTCACATACTTGAAACAAAAATTCAGTATAATTTTAAGGGAGTACATCTTTGGCAGCAATTCTTGTTTACACAAATACTTTTTAATCAGTTCATTTCAAATCATTTCAACCTCTGAAAGGCAGATATGGGGGTCCACGAGCTTACGGGGGCAGGGACCCGCAAATTTCCAGTAATAGCTGGCAATTTTATACATCTGTATACATTTTTCTGACAAGAAGGATCTCCTCTAAGGATCCATGGCCTAAAAAAAGATTTAAAAACCATCACTGTAAGAGTCATATAGTTATGACTTAATGTTGGTGGACAAAGAAACCAAGCAGATTGCCAAAAACACTAAACCTTCTATACTCCTAAAAGATGGGGTGGGGGGGCCGGAGGAGAGGGGAAGGGAATGGAGAGTACATAAGTTCCAAGAAATTATCTGTTTTATTGTCATTCAAAAAAAAAAAGTTAAAAGAGACAAAGAAGGATACTATCTACTAATAAAAGGAACAATTCAACAAGAAGACATAACAATCATAAATATTTATGCACCAAACCAGAATGCTCTAAAATACGTGAGCAAAAAAAAAAAAGTATAGAAGACAAATATTATATGACCTCACTGATAGAAAATAATTAGAATAAACAAATTCATAGAGTCAGAAAATACAATACAGGTTACCAGGGGCTGGGGTGGATGTAGGGACTGGAGAGTTAATGTTGAAATTGTACAGAGTTTCTATTTGGGATAATGGAAAAGTTCTGGTAATGGATGGTGGTGATGGTACCACACAACACTGAGAACATAATTAATAGCACTGAATTATATATTTGAAGGTGGCTAAAAGGGATAATTTTAGGTAGTAGAACAAAAACCATATGACTACACAACAGTGAACCCTAATGTAAATCATGTACAATAGTTAATAAAATTATAACAATACTCTTTTATTAGTTGTAACTAATGTACATTAAAGCAAGGTTTAAGGGGGGCAGCATATGGAAACTTTTTATTTTCTGCATGATTTTTCTATAAATTTACAACTTTTCTAATAAAAAAAAGGTATGGTTGTTCTTGAAAGCCAAGTGCTAAGAATATTGCTGGCCCATAAAACAAACTTAAGACAGACACAGGCCCCTCCCTTTAAAGCCTCTCTGAGTTTATGGGAAAAAAAGCTGGAGTTAGAGCCTCAAGTAATAAAATGAAGGTTAAATATCTCCACAGGAAATTCTATGAATGACTTTTAAAACCACTAAAGCCAGAAGTACGGGGTCATCCTGAATCTAAAGTAGGAGATAAAATCACTAAAGAAAGCTGTTTTTCTCAAAATTTAGTTTTATCTCTGGTAGTAGGATTTAATCTATTATTTTTATTTTTTAAATCTAGATTTCTAAAAGGCTTCATAATAAATATGCTAATGTATAACTATTTTAAAAGTTAATCTCTTCCTCTCCACCTGCCTCACCCTCATTCACCCAAAATAAACATATGTATTTGCCTGAACTGTCTGTGTGCTGGACTTAAGAGACTACAAACTACAAAAGACAAAGAGATTATATATGTTTGTTTATAGCCATTGCACCCTACACATTTTCTTCATCAAGATTTTTTAATGACTTATGTATCTCTCCTGCTGGTTTATATATTTCACTTTGCTTAGCCCAGTTTTTCATACAAAATGGGTTAGAAAGCCATTAGTAGGAAACTGGTCATTAAATAGATAAAGTATTATAAACTAATGTGTTCTGCTTAGAATAGTGTGAAAAGATTCTGATGGAGCACTTAAAGTAGGGTTGTCAGATAAAATACAGGATATCCAGTTAAAATGGAATTTCAGATAAACAGCAACAAAAAAAATTAGAATGTCCTACAAAGTGTTTGAACATACTTATACTAAAAAGTACCCATTGTTTACCTGAAATTCAAATTTAACTGAGCATCCTGTTTTTTTCATTTACTAAGTCTGGCAACCCCAATTTGAGAAAACTCTAAATGGTACCAAACTTAGAACTAAACAGGAAAGTAGCACAGAAGCATCTCTTTACATGGTTTATCTTTGGTCACTCATTAACAATCAAGACAAACACAATTTTCCTATTACTTATGACATAATATTAACATACAGCTAACTGTACTGCTAAGAATGGGTTAAGTGACACACAAGCAAATGAATAGAATAAATTCTAAAATTCAAATAGCAACCCAGATTAAACCAACATACTTCAAAATTGTGGCACATGATGCCAAGAAATTAATTGTGGCTTGAAGACAATTATTTGCTTTCATGGCTCTAGGATGATCTGAGTTTCGCAATTTTTGCTTCTCATTTCAGTTCTGTGGTTTCGCTGGACAGCCTTGCTCTAGGTTTCTCTCATGTTCCTTGAACCAGCCAGCAGATTACCAGTAAGATATTCTTCTCATGGACATGGCAGAAGCAAAAGAGAATAAGCAAAAACATGCAAAGCCTCTTAATGCCTCAGTTCAGAACTGGTACACTCAATTCTACACATGCCACTGGCCAAAGCACATCAAGAGAAAGAGAAATATCAATCATCAAATTCATATGAAAGTTTAAGCGACCCCTAAAGACAAAACTATCTTGAAAAGAACAAATCTGGAGGACTCACACTTCCTGATTTTAAAACTTAATACAAACTACAGTAATCAAAACAGTATGGTACAGGGCGGGCCACAGTGGCTCAGTAGGCAGAGTTCTCGCCTGCCATGCCAGAGGTCCCAGGTTTGATGCCCAGTGCTTGCCCATGTTAAAAACAAAAAAACAGTATGGTACAGGTATAAGGCCAGACATATAGATCAAGAGAAGTGAACTCAGAGTTCAGAAATAAATCCACACACCTTTTGCCATTCTTGACATGGGTGCCAAGTCTAATCAGTGGGGAAAAAATAGTCTCTTCAACAAATAATGATGGGAGAACTGGACAGCCATACACAGAAGCCATATACACCTACCTCACATCATATACAAAAATTAACTCAAAATGGATCAAAGAAGTAAATATAAATGTAAGAACTAAACCTAAAAAAGCCCTAGAGGAAAACGGAGGGAAATTTCTACAGGACCACATGTTAGGCAGTGATTTCTCAGACTTGACACCAAAAGCATAAGCAACAAAAGAAAAAAATAGATAAATGGGACCTCATCAAAATTTAAAACTTTTGTGCAAAGGATTTCATCAAGAAAGTAAAAAGACAACCTAGAGAATGGGAGAAAATAATTTGAAACCATATAGCTGATAAGCGTGACATACCCAGATTATAAAAGAATATATAAATTCCTTCAGGTAATTTTTTTAAAGACTTCTTATTTATGCCATCTGTCACCAAATACATAAAATGTTTAGGAATGTAACAAACAAAAAACAATGTAGAGATCTCCTAGATAATAGTTAGAATATTGATCTTATTCTCTCAATACTCCTAGCTCCTACTCTTAACACTGTACTGAAGCACTTGCAGTTTCCCCAAGTTATGCAGCAATGTTCTATCAGGATTTCATTATGTACTCTGCCAGAATACCTGCCTTGTCCTTTACTTGGCTAGTCCCTACCCATCCTTCAAGTCTCAGTTTATAGATCGCATCTACAAAAAGCCTGCCCCAGGTTAAGTACTCTTTCCAACGTGCCCTTAAATACCTGATATTTACTTGAACCATCACTGCATCTGTCTCAATGTATTTATCTGTTTCCCAGATAAGTTCCTTAATATCTTTAGCCCCTAGAATAATGCCTGACGTAGTAAGTCACTGAAAGAAAGTATGAGGTACTTTTGTCTACTATAGAACAAATTAAGTGATGAGAAGAGGAACTTGTAAAAAGTATTACAAGTCCCACATTCCCTATCAAAGATAAATTGTTCTAAAAAACTAAATGTATTTTATGATCACTAAATACTACATGAAAACCTTAGCAAGGACCCCAGCCCAATCAAGATGGCAAGTTTAAAATTCTATATCCGGCAAAGCTGTCCTTCAAAATGAGTATATGTTTGGTGGATATGTAGTGTTTGTAAATAAAATTAATTAAAATTAATTATAAGTACCATATAATCCCATTGTAGCAATATTTTAGAATGAACTAGATGAAACTGTCACTTATTTAGGTTGAAAATGGCCAAATAGCAACTGCATATGGTTGAAACTAATATCTGGGGAAAACAAGAATGGTCTTTTCTTTGAGACAAAAAGACACTGAAAGACTCTACAGTAAAACTGTACTATCAGATGCTTGTGATTACATGTGATTTTTCTTTTATTCTTTTCCTTGAGCTAGATTTTCTAAATTTTCTACCACAAATGTGTATCCCTTTAGCAATAAGAGAATAAAAAAGAAGATAGATTTTAAGACACTTTACCAAAAAAGATTAACCAATGATAAATAAGCACATGAAAAGATGCTCAATATCCTTAGCCCCAAAGGAAATGCAAATTGAAACTACAATGAAATACCACTACACACCTATTATAATAGCTAACATTAAAAAGATTTATAATACCAAGTATTGGTGAGGATGTAGAGAATTTAGAACCTCAGAATATAAATTTGGGAAAGCAAAATAGTACAAATACTTTGGAAAAGATTTTAGCAGTTCTTATGAGGTCAAGCATACATTTATGACACCATCCAGCCATCTCACTCCTCAGTATATACCCAAGACAAAATGAAAACATAGTCACACAAAGACTTATATACCAATGTTCACAGCAACTTTATCCAGACAAAACTTGGAAACAACCCAAAATTCATAATCTAGTGAATGGATAAGCAATTTGTGATACTCTGTACAATAGAATACTACTCAACAATAAAAAATGGTCAACTACACAATGTGGATGAATCTCAGAAACATTATGCTAAGCGAAAGAAGTTAGACATAAAAGGCTGCATGCTGGATGATTTCATTTACGCAAAATTTCAGAAAAGGCAAAACTACAGATCAGTGGCTACCAAGGGGTTTCAGAGGAAGAGGCTAACTACAGGGCACTAGGGAACTTTGGTGTGCTGGAAATGTTCTATTATCTTGGTTGTGGTGGTGGTTAAGGAATTGTACACACTTGTCAAAACTCACCAAATTGTACACTTCAATAAATTTATTATATGTAAATTATCTCAATAAAACTGATTACAAACAAATACAAGTGATAGATTCACACTTATATCTCATAATTACAACAAAAGAACTTTAAGACAAGCATTTTTAACTTTAAATTCAAGATTTTACTACACAATACACACAATTAATACAAATTAAGATTTGAAGCAAGTTATCCCAGCAAATACACAGCAACAATTGTTTTCACTTACCAATTCATCACAAAATTCAATTAAACTTACGGCTGCTGAAATTTATCCAAATTTGTTGCAAAAAGAAGCAAAGTACTACTAGTTTAGACAAGCCATAATAACTTTAGATGTAAAAAGTAATCTTCCCGTTGCTTGACAATGCAAAAAAGAATAAAAGTAATAATAATAATCTCACAATCTGTTCCATAATGCATTATAGTAGTGAGATTGTAATTGTTTTTTCTTCAAATTATGACTTTTCTAAAAAGATACTTTTGGTAACAAAATTAAAGTTTCAATAACAAAGTTTGTGTTAAATTACTCACATATACTGAAGAAAGATGTAAGGGAAGAATCAAAGTTCTGACGTATATCCTGCTTTCAGATGCTTTGACAATACTATTGCACTGCTAGCTGTAAAGTACAGTAGTGCAATAAAGTCAGAGCATTTGTTAGCAGTAACAGGTAGAAAAGGAACACAAAAGCATCTTGCATCAGTTGAAGCTTCAGCGCACAAAGAATTTAAAGTAGGGTTGCCATTTTGGAGAGAAGACATCTAAAACCTAAAAACCATTTTATCATTGCTAAAAAAAAGAATAGGATTTAAATATCAGGTATATCATTTTTGATGATTGATCTACTATTAATACACAAAGATACATATACAGATATAGAAAGGACTTTTCTAAGTCATAAGCCTTAGTAGTAATTAACACAGATATTGCTAATACGTTAAGTTTAGTATTAACAAACCTGTTACGATACCAAGGCAAAATTGTAAAAAATATCTCTGCTCTGCTGAGATATGTTTCATTAGTTAGCTCCTTCTAGACAGCAATTGATTGATGAAAAGTAAAATAGGTTTCTCAATTTCTACATACTCAACTCATCTCTGTGGAATCTAAACTAAATATCACTTACAGTCTGTTGGCTTTCTCCAGAGGTTACTGAGGGCTACTCCAACAAGTGATGACATTTCCAGTGAATCAATGTGTCTTACAGGTCACTATCTATACCTAACCCAATACTAAGGAAGAAAATTTTTAAATTTCAGTCAATTCCTAAAATATCTCAAATAGAAGAGGAAAGCAATTCCCTTTCCCTCAAACTTAGCAAAATAAAGGAGAAAATAATAATCAGGAAGACAACTGAGATTTAAGGGTCAGGATTCCTGGGTTTCAAGCCAATTAACATTTTAACCTTTTAACTGGTAGAATTCATTCAAAAGTAAGATGTAAGAAATGGAAACATTTTCACAGTATCACAATGATCTACACATTGTGATTTTGTGCACAATCACTAGTAGTACCACATACTAAGGACACTAGACAAACAACACTCAGTCAACAAATGAAGGAGAAGAAAATTAAGATGATAAAGGCTATCCTACAATGAGCTCATACTTCACTAATAATGGTGACTGATGCAAAAATACATTTCCATTATTTTCACCAACCTCCCTTTAAATGGTTCAGTTCAGCTGCCTGGACTGTGACTCTAAGGAAAATACCTCTCTTTTCTTTTCTTCCAAAACAATAAAAAACGTTATCGTTCAAACATCTAAAAGTCTGAGTCTGACTAACTCATAATTTTCTGAAAACTATTTTTTCAAGGTATTTACTTAACTGTTTTTCTCTTAAAACAAAATTTATTACATGTAAAGAAGTTCTGTGAGAATACTGACTATTGCAAAGGCCAGAAAAAAACTTAACTATTACCTCAAAATAAATAATCAACTTGAGGAAAAAAAAACTGTTAAAAACACAATTAGCATTTGAAATTATTTCAAAATCTACAGTTTTTTTTTTAAAAAAAAGCATTATTAGCATCACTTAGCATCTTAAAATTAAGTAGAATTATCTATTTGGAGGGAGACATTGAGAATAGGAGATGACAAGATAGTCTTCACAGTTATGCTTATTGATGGAATCAAACTACAACACTTTAACATGTTTTTGGTTTTTTCACTTGTTTATTTGTTTTGCATGGGCAGGGACCGAGAACCGAACCCGGGTCTCCGGCATGGCAGGCGAGAATTCTGCCACTGCGCCACCATCGCACCGCCCTGTTCATTGTTTTTGTTAAAAAAAAAAAAAAAAAAGGCAGTTAATGTTAAAAATAACAAAATTTAGACCAAAAGTTCACTACTACAGGTATGGAGCGCTGCCGAAAATTCTTTCTTCTTCCCTGCCATTTCTCTTTCCGGTCCTGTCCCCAAACCTCCTCCCCATTCCCAACCAAAGTTAAAATTCAAAATACGTTACGTGGAAGTGAAAACCTTCAAATCAAATCTTCATATGAGAGGCACTCCAATTCACCAATACATTATAAGAAAATAAGATATATCAAAGGCCTTACATTTTCGGGGGCGGGGGGGGGAGTAAGGGGGTAAAAGTGGTACTAAAGCTTCCTCCAGGATCAACACATGTTCTTTCCAAGACAGAGGTCAGAAAGACCTAGGCACAAATGATACTTAATGAGTAATGCCAGGCAACCGGGTAGGGAGAGGGAGGGCTATGGGTGAACCCGGATTGCGAATGGAGAAGAAAGAAGTTTCGGACTCTTTTACTTAATCTTGTTTTTTTCTTTAACAAAAACGACAGAAGTTCAAAGACGGATGCTTTCCTCCAATTTCCATGTTTTTTAGGGAAGTTAGCCTAATCCAAAAGACTGTTATGCAGGAGAAAAAGGAAGACTGAAAACCGAACAAGGGAAATGAGAAGAGAAGAGAAAAGCGCGGGCGATCAAACTAGTATCTAGGGATGAGAGGGAGGGGATAAAGAGGACAAGTGAAAGAAGAATCCATAAAAGGGAACTAGAAAGCTACTCAGCCTGGGGGCCAAACTCGCCAGCTGCGGCGGAGTCCTTTCCAGTTCGCTCCGGTCACCTAATTTCACAGATGAACGAAACCAGGCAACTCAAAAGCTCTGTATCTTTCTGGTCCCATTTCGACCGTACTCCACGTTAGAAGCTCATGGTCCAGATCCCCACCGTTCATACTCCTCGCATACTCAAGGCTTGCCACCTCCGGGATAAACAGAAACGGGTCCAGGGGATTCCTTCACTGCTAGGAAGTTACGAACGCCAAGTCGAACATCGTTTCTCAGACTTTCTCAGCCTGCCTTGGAGAGCATGAACGGATCAGCCCTAAACAGATTTCTCACCCCACCCCCCCCACCCCGATTTATTCCCACTCCGCTCTCCATTATCTTTTCTCGGAGTGTGAAGGACCTTTCCCCTTCTTGGGGGCGTTTAGGGACCGTTCTAGCCGACATCTTTTGGTGGAAATACATAGAACAGTGCCTACACCAGCGGCAGTTCCTAGAGGGACGGAAAGATACGGGCAGGGAACAAGGAATGCCAACGGCCCCGCACCCCACCATCTCCCGCCATTTCCCTCACGAGTTTCCCGGATGTAACTCCTTCCCCCGCGGCGGTTAAAAAGGACCAGGCGGTGGTACAAGAGGAGCGAACTCAAGTCACGTTCAGCCTCCGCCGCCCAGAGCTTTCGGCGACTCAAATTGCGTCCCACCTGCGAGGCAATAAGGGGAAAAACGAACCACTCAGTAGATCTCCTCTTTGCACTCACCATCAATTCCAGCTTATCGACCTCCGCCTCCATGTTGAATAGTTGACATTCCTCAGACCGCGGCGGCGCTTTAGCTGCCAACTGTACTAGCACTGACGCTTCCAATTGGGCAGCTGTCACCCGATGTCTTGCATTCATTGGCTATCCCGTTTCACCGACGCCCGCCCATTGGAGACTGGGTAACGCCCTTCTGCATGAAACACATTTTCCTGTTGGGTAAAGACACAAAACGCCGCAAGACGATTGGCTGATATACACATTTTTATCTTCATTGGCTGTTCCCTCACCTCTACTTTCAACTTCATAGTTGGGACTCCACAGAAAGGAGTTAACGATTGGTGCGGTCAGAAGAAGCTCCACCCAATTACACAAAAGCTTCCACAGACAACTTAAGGGACATGGATATGCTTCTTTTCCGCTCCGGCTTCCTCCCTCCTTCCCTCGGATTTTACCCTTATTCGTACCAGAAGCGCTTCATTTCTGATTGGCCGGAGCTTCTTGCTATCTTAGCCAATCACAAGCCGTGCTTTAACGCTACCCTACCGACAGGGGGAATTGTGGAGACAACATGACAACGATTGGTCCCTCCATGACAAGGATTTAATTTTGAATTTTTCTTTGTGGCGTGGGAGAGGCCACTGCCCGGACTCCATCTAAGAACAGTAAGTGCAGGGAGATTCTTCCCTTGATACCTGGGCTCGCGCCTTCCTTAGCTGGGCCTGTTCCTGCTTGTGTGCTTACGGTTTATGGAGGCTTAAGGAGACGTTGGCTGGACTCGGAGGAAAGATGCAGTGGGAAAGGGGAGGTTTGAGGCTGGGGGAGAAGTGCTCAGCCTGGATCTATCCTAACCATATTTCTCCTATTCAGTTAACTCTTGGCAAAATACGTTTGAAACAAAGCATTTGCCTTCCTTTGCACATTCCTTTGCGTCTTTGCTTCTGAAAGTGTGATCCACCGATCAGCAAGCATCAGCATTATTGGGGCTCTTGTTAACATGGGCTCCACCCAGGCCAACTAAATCAGAATATCCATTTTTAATAAGATCCCTGTAGTGCTTCTTATGCACATTAAAATTTGAAAAAGTTCATTTCTTTTCAAGGAAGTATTACCGTGCTACTTGATGGTCTCAATATGTTCGATGTTATGTGAGGGCGTCGATTTAAAAGTGTGCGGTAAATACTATGTGTCTGATTCTGTGCTGGTTGAGGCTTTAGATAGCTGAAATCTCTTTAGAGAAAGACAGGAATAGGAAAAACAATGCTGTATAGCATAAAATATAAGAATAACTATGAAGGGGGAAATGTTAGGTGTATATGTGGTACTACAGCTGCACAGCACAAACATTGAACCCTAGGTTAAACCATAGACTATAATTAATAGTACAATTATAAGAAGGTGCTATCATTAGTTGTAACAAGTGTATCACAAAAATACAAGAGTGGGATATGGGAATCCTGTATTTTATGATTGTTCTGTAAACCCACAACCTCTCAAATAAATGTACCAAAAGTAATACTATGGGTTAGTATTCAATTAATTGAATAATTAATTAATTCAATTAATTCAAGAAGGAATTAATTGACCTAGCAATGGAAATTGATTAATTGATTGAAGGCTGTTGGGGGCGGGAGTAAAGACCATACAAATGTGTTTCAGAAAGATGGCACTGTTTTATCCAGGGTATAAACAGATGAGTAAAACAATAAGGACAATAAATAAATAAATAAATAATGGGAGGGTAAGGGGTAAAAGAAAATTGGGTAGATTGAAATTCTAGTAACCAATGAGAGGGAGAGGCAAGGGGAATGGGATGTATGAGTTTTTTCGTTTTTTCTTTTTATTTTTCTGGAGTGATGCAAATTATCTAAAAATAATCATGGTGATGAATTCATAACTATGTGATAATATTGTGAGCCACTGATTGTATACTTTGATGGACTATATGTGTGTGAAGATATTTTTAAAAAAACAATTTTTTAATGAAATATTTTTAAATAAATAAAAATATTTTTTAAAAAAAAGATGCTACTGAAATATGGCTGTCACTTCTATTGCTGCCACAGCTTTGGAAGCACCCTTGATGAAAGCACATTTCATATCACTGGATGGATTGTGGGTTTTGTTGTTTTGTGTTCTGGAGGGTGCATGGGTGGCATCTCCTGCATAGCAGGTGAGCATTCTACCGGTGAACCACTCATGCACCCTAGTTTAGTTTGTTTTTAATTAGAGACTTTGTGTGTTTACCTGGGTGGAGTTATAGTAGAAGCAGCAGTGCCAACTCCTGCAATTTGATGGTAATACTTATTGCATCTTCCTGTCAGAAAACAGTTTTGCACAATCCTTTGATGATGGGAGGTATAGTATAATTAGAAGAACTAAAAACCTCCCTGATAAAGAGATTTACCAGAATTTAATTGGATTTTTAAAAAAGCACTTGTTAGCTAACACTTAGCAGGAATTATTTTTCATTCATTAATTGAATGAAACACTGTTCAGTGCCTGCTCTGCTCTAAATGCTGTGGAAGCAGAAATGAATAAAATGTATTCTACTTTTGTAAATCTCGCAGTCCAGCAGAGTGACTAATACATAAACAAAACCTACAATGCAATGTAATAAATGTATGTATAAAGTGCTATAGAGTTCGTTTCCCAGTGCCTTCCCGTGCAAAAAAGAAAAATAGACGCACAAAAGAGATGAAATTCCCTAAGAACAAAGACCATATTGATCTTTATCAGGATTGTATCCCAGCACCCTAGATTATAAGCATTAAACAAGTATCTGGAAATAAAGTAATAGAATCTTGAAGGCTATGTATACATTGACTTGGAGTGGGATACCCAGAACAAGGGAAAGGCTGGTAATACTAGACAGTATTTGGTTTTTTGTATATCTGAAGTACAAACTGCTAGTAACTAGGAGATATGAGTCTGCAAAGGGCCATTTGGGCTGCATTGTGAAAAGCTTTAAACAGAATACTAAGGGTTTTGGATTTTGTCCAGTGAGTGATAAGGAGCCTCCACATACTTTTAAGCAAGGAAATAGTAAGATCATATTATTGTTTTAATGAAATAACTCCAATAACAGTGTAGAAAGTGAGCTGGTAAGAGGAAAACACTGAAAGCAGGAGGATCATGAAGGAACACTCAGAAAAACCCAAACTAAAAACAGTCTCTGAAACAACTGGCCTGGACATAAAAGTCAAGAAAGGCAAATAAATATATAAAAAGGCAATGGATGATGGTGATGGTAGCACAATATAATGAATGTAATTAACAATACTGAATTTTATATATATAATTATATAAATATATATATATGTGAATGTGTTTAAAGGAGAAATTTTTGGCTATATATGTGGTAGTAGAATAACAATTTATTTAAAACTGTGGAACTACACAACACAAACAATGAACTTAAACCATGGACTATAGTTAATAGTACAATTATAAAAATGTTTGTTCATCAATTGTAACAAATGTACCACAACAACACAAAGTATTAATAATAGGGTGGTTGGTGTTTGGGAGGAAAAAAAGGCCTAAGGAATTGTTCTGAGTTAAAGAAGATTAAAGAGACATGAAAGCTAAATGCAATGTAGAGGGGGTAAGGGTAAGATGGAGCCACTATAAAGAATATTATTGAAACAGTTGGAACATTTGAATATGGACTGTATATTAGATTATATATCAAGGTTAAATTTTCTGACTGTGATTGTGATTTTGAAGGAGAATGTCCATGTTCTTAGGAAATACAAGCTAAAGTATCTAGAAGTGAAGTATCATGATGTCTGCAACCAACTGCTCAGCCAAAAATGTTAAAAATTATTTATTTATATAATTATAAATAAATATATATATATTTATATCAGATATATATGTATCAGCTGACAGATCTGCACAGATCTTTTCACTCTACATGTTTCTCTGGATGATTTCATTAATTCCAGTAGTTTTTTCCTATTGTATACACTCATGATTCCAATTCTCTGGCGTCTTTCCTCTGAACTTCTGACTTCAAACACAGGACAGACACATGTAGTTAGATGTCCTCAGATACTCCACTATCACTCCTATCACCAGGCCCTCATCATTTCTCCCTAGACAGTTGCAATAGCCTTCTAAGTGGTTTCCTCAAACCCAATCCTAGCCCCATAAATCCAACTTCACAATACTGTTGGAGTGTTCTTTTAAAATGCAAATCTCAGCAGGACACTCCTCTCCTTAAATTCTATTGTTTCTCCTCTGCCTACAAGACAACCTGGTCCTTATTGACCCTGCAGCTTCATCTCTCAACGTTCCCTACCCAAACTTTATGCTGCATATGCTTTAGTAATAGTGAACACTGTGGATCCCCTCACATTCTTTTCTATTAAATGTTTCCATGACTTTGCTCATGCTGTTCCCTCTGATGGAAGTAGTTCTCTCCAACTCCTCCCTTTTCTGTCTAGCTCCTCCTTCAAAATTTGGTGTAGGCAAAATATTTTCCAAAAGGCTTCTCCAACTCTTAGGGGAGAATTAGGTACCTTTTCTCTTATTTCCCCGTTAATAGCCTGGCATAGTCCAAAACACATATCATATTTTATTAAAGCCACCAGTTTATTTTCTGCTTCCCCACCTACTATAAACTTTTGGAGGAAAAGTATGTGTCTTAGTCACCTTCAGAGCAAGTTGCAAGTTGCAGTACTTGTTGAACTGAACTGGAACCAGTGAACTGAAAAGAATCAGAGAGTAATAGTAATAATAATGATACCCTTAATACTGGCCGCATGCTAGCACTCTTATAAGAGATTTACATGTAATGTATTAATGCGTTTATTCCTCCAAACAGCTCTTTGAGGTAAATTCCTGTTATTATTTATTTTACAGGAGAGGAAACTGAGGCACAGAAAGGTTAAGATTTTTTTCAAAGGTCTTAGATGGTTAATAGTAGAGATAGGGTTTTTTGGGTCATGTGGCTCCTAATCCTCACTCTTAAGCCAACATTATACCTCTGCTTATTAGTAATTACTGTCATGCATGTTTAGGTCCCTATCCAACCATGTCTTGTACACAAGAAAGGTCCATCATTTGAAACTAGAGATATTTTCAAAGATCTTAAAAATATAATCTGATTACATTCTCTTTTTTTTAAGTTACAAAATGAATGGCTGATGGAGGTATAAATAACATTCTGGTGACCAATAGCTCAACATACTGCAATAAAAATTCTAATTAAAAAAGAAAGACACAAATAAAATAATTCTCAGGAAGCCAGATTGTTTTGGTGTTTGAATATTCTTAAATTGTAGCTGGCTAAAGAATATCTAAATATCATTCTGTCTTAAAGTTGACTGACTGGATTAAACAAATCATGAACTGGTAGACTTGTTATTTTTTAACAAATTAAAATGTAAAAAAAAAATCCATGATCTGTAGACATATTTAGTTTCATCTACACAGTAAAGAAATTGAAATAACTTTAAAAAATGCATGACTTACCATGAGAAGCAAAATTCCCACAGAACAATAGTCTTCTGGAACTTGGAAGGATATGCTCTCTTCAAGTTTCAGAGGCCCTTGCCCTTTATTCATATATGTTTCCTACATGGGGCCTAAAGGGTTGCCCCTGTAAACCCAGTATTCAACTTATTTGGAACATGATATTCAACGCTGATGTGAATCTTTTCTAAAATTCAAGCACATGAAATCAGGGAAGACAATTAACTTAGTTTACAATCACTGATATAAAAACCTAGATGCTTAGAAAAGAACAAATTAACCTGCAGTGACGAGCTATTTACTTCACAATTAATAATGGCTATGGAAACCTTGACCCTTTTATTTAAAGATCCATAATTTAAACTGATGCTACTATATCTATGTAATATGCTCTTTCATTTCTTATAGTTTGATGTGTTATCACTAGCTGCAGATGTAGCAGTGATTCCTGAGTCCGGGAATCCTTTCTTTTTTTTTTTTTTAACTTTTTTTATTAATTAAAAAAAAATTAACAAACAAAACATTAAGATATCATTCCATTCTACATATACAATCAGTAATTCTTAATATCATCACATAGTTGCATATTCATCATTTCTTAGAACATTTGCATCGATTTAGAAAAAGAAATAAAAAGACAACAGAAAAAGAAATAAAACGATAACAGAGAAAAAAAAAAGATTATACATACTATACCCCTTACCCCTCACCTTCATTTACCACTAGCATTTCAAACTGAATTTATTTTAACATTTGTTCCCCTTATTATTTATTTATTTTTTATTAATTAAAAAAAAAGATTAGCTAACACAACATTTAGAAATCATTCCATTCTACATATGCAATCAGTAATTCTTAATATCATCACATAGATGTATGATCATCATTTCTTAGTACATTTGCATCGATTTAGAAAAAGAAATAGCAAGACAACAGAAAAATAAAATGATAATATAGAGAAAAAAATAAAAATAAAAAATACAAAAAATATATATAAAAAACACACAAACAAAAAAAACTATAGCTCAGATGCAGCTTCATTCAGTGTTTTAACATAATTACATTACAATTAGGTAGTATTGTGCTATCCATTTTTGAGTTTTTGTATCCAGTCTTGTTGCACAGTCTGTTTCCCTTCAGCTCCAATTACCCATTATCTTACCCTGTTTCTAACTCCTGCTGGTCTCTGTTACCAATGACATATTCCAAGTTTATTCTTGAATGTCGGTTCACATCAGTGGGACCATACAGTATTTGTCCTTTAGTTTTTGGCTAGACTCACTCAACATAATGTTCTCTAGGCCCAACCATGTTATTACATGTTATTACATAAGTTTATTCTGTCTTAAAGATGCATAATATTCCATCGTATGTATATACCACAGTTTGTTTAGCCACTCGTCTGTTGATGGACATTTTGGCTGTTTCCATCTCTTTGCAATTGTAAATAATGCTGCTATAAACATTGGTGTGCAAATGTCCGTTTGTGTCTTTGCCCTTAAGTCCTCTGAATAGATACCTAGCAATGGTATTGCTGGGTCGAATGGCAATTCTATATTCAGTTTTTTGAGGAACCGCCAAACTGCCTTCCACAGTGGTTGCACCATTTGACATTCCCACCAACAGTGGATAAGTGTGCCTCTTTCTCCGCATCCTCCCCAGCACTTGTCATTTTCTGTTTTGTTGATAATGGTGGGTGTGAGATGATATCTCATTGTGGTTTTGATTTGCATTTCTCTAATGGCCAGGGACATTGAGCATCTCTTCATGTGCCTTTTGGCCATTTGTATTTCCTCTTCTGAGAGGTGTCTGTTCAAGTCTTTTTCCCATTTTGTAATTGGATTGGCTGTCTTTTTGTTGTTGAGTTGAACAATCTCTTTATAAATTCTGGATACTAGACCTTTATCTGATATGTCGTTTCCAAATATTATCTCCCATTGTGTAGGCTGTCTTTCTACTTTCTTGATGAAGTTCTTTGATGCACAGAAGTGTTTAATTTTGAGGAGCTCCCATTTATTTATTTCTTTCTTCAGTGCTCTTGCTTTAGGTTTAAGGTCCATAAAACTGCCTCCAATTGTAAGTTTCATAAGATATCTCCCTATGTTTTCCTCTAACTGTTTTATGGTCTTAGACCTGATGTTTAGATCTTTGATCCATTTTGAGTTAACTCTTGTATAGGGTGTGAGATACGGGTCCTCTTTCATTCTTTTGCATATGGATATCCAGTTCTCTAGGCACCATTTATTGAAGAGACTGTTCTGTCCCAGGTGAGTTGGCTTGACTGCCTTATCAAAGATCAAATGTCCATAGATAGAGGGTCTATATCTGAGCACTCTATTCGATTCCATTGGTCGATATATGTATCTTTATGCCAATACCATGCTGTTTTGACCACTGTGGCTTCATAATATGCCTTAAAGTCCGGCAGCTTGAGACCTCCAGCTTCGTTTTTTTTCCTCAAGATACTTTTAGCAATTCGGGGCACCCTGCCCTTCCAGATAAATTTGCTTATTGGTTTTCCTATTTCTGAAAAATAAGTTCTTGGGATTTTGATTGGTATTGCACTGAATCTGTAAATCAATTTAGGTAGGATTGACATCTCAACTATATTTAGTCTTCCAATCCATGAACACGGTATGCCCTTCCATCTATTTAGGTCTTCTGTGATTTCTTTTAACAGTTTTTTGTACTTTTCTTTGTATAGGTCTTTTGTCTCTTTAGTTAAATTTATTCCTAAGTACTTTATTCTTTTAGTTGCAATTGTGAATGGAATTCGTTTCTTGATTTCCCCCTCAGCTTGTTCATTGCTAGTGTATAGAAATGCTACAGATTTTTGAATGTTGATCTTGTAACCTGCCACTTTGTTGTACTCGTTTATTAGCTCTAGTAGTTTTGCTGTGGATTTTTCAGGGTTTTCGACGTATAGTATCATATCATCTGCAAACAGTGATAGTTTTACTTCTTCCTTTCCAATTTTGATGCCTTGTATTTCTTTTTCTTGTCTAATTGCTCTGGCTAGAACTTCCAGCATGATGTTGAATAGCAGTGGTGATAATGGACATCCTTGTCTTGTTCCTGATCTTAGGGGGAAAAATTTCAGTTTTTCCCCCATTGAGGATGATATTAGCTGTGGGTTTTTCGTCTATTCCCCTTATCATTTTAAGGAAGTTCCCTTGTATTCCTTCCTTTGAAGTGTTTTCAACAGGAAAGGATGTTGAATCTTGTCAAATGCCTTCTCTGCATCAATTGAGATGATCATGTGATTTTTCTGCTTTGATTTGTTGATATGGTGTATTACATTAATTGATTTTCTTATGTTGAACCATCCTTGCATACCTGGGATGAATCCTACTTGGTCATGATGTATAATTCTTTTAATGTGTTGCTGGATTCGATTTGCTAGAATTTTGTTGAGGATTTTTGCATCTATATTCATTAGAGAGATTGGTCTGTAGTTTTCTTTTTTGGACTTTTTTTATATGCTTATTTTTTGTAAGCATTTATCACTAATTTGGGCTCAATTTTTTTTTTTCAGCTTAAGCAAAGGGAATTTATTCATTCATGGTTTCGAGGCCAGAAAAATGTTCAAATCAAGGCATCATCAAAGCAATGCTTTCTTCCTGAAGTCCTGCTGCTGGCAATCCTTGGCTCACCTGCCACATGGCAAGGCACATGGCAGCAGCTGCTGGTCTTTTCCTTCTCTTCCAGGTTTCATTGATTTCATTTTCTTGCTTCTGCAGTTTACTCTCTCTCAATTTTATTCCCCTTATAAGTACTCCAGTAAAAGGATTAAGACCCTTATTATACAATCAATGGCTCACAATATCATCACATAGTTGGATATTTTTCACCATGATCATTTTTAGAACATTTGCATCACTCCGGAAACAGGACCAAAAAAAAAAAAAGACCCATCCTGTTTGAAATGGGATACATCTTAACTGAAGTCACCTGATCAGAAGGTCCTACTTACAAATAGGTTTGGACCCATAAGAACAGATTAGATTTAAGAACATGTTTTTCTGAGGTACATACAACTTCAGACCTCCATAACCAGGAATACCAAAACAACAAACACCTTTTTCACCCTTTTCAGATTGACCTATACCAGTGCGCTCCAGAATTTAGCCATACAATGAGTGTAGAGAATACCTCTGGGAAAGGTATAGGGTCCTCCCTGGTCCTTTGCATGTCTTTGTCCTGGGCATGCTTATGTGGCCCTAGAAATTCCCATGTTTACCCAGATCTGAATGTCCTCTCTGCACCAGAAGTATGGACCAGCTCTGTGCCAAGCCATTGAGAGGATAGGGTCGGGGCCAGCAAGGGCACCAGGAGAGCCTACCATTTTTAAGTTGTCTTTTTCTTGATTCAGTGCTTTTGGCCTCAGTTTTACAGAACAGTAAAACTGCACTGGAATGGTCAAACACAGTAAATAATTTCTATGTCTTTTTTTCCCTTTTAGACATTGTTACTGAAGTCCACTGTCCTCCTGCTCCAATCTTCACTGGTTGTGCTCTAAGGCAGGAGTCAGCAAACTACTGTGTTTGTAGGGCTCAGGAACTAAGACTAGCTCTTATTTTTTAAATAATTGAAAACAAAACAAAAGTAAAAATATTTTGTGACAAATGAAACATGAAATTCAAATTTCAGTTGCTATAATTAAAGTTTTATTGGAACACAGACACGTGCATTTGTTTACGCATTCTACAGTTGCTTTGGTGCAACAGTGGCAGAGTTGAGCAGTTGCAACAGAGACCACATGACCTGCAAAGCCTAAATATTTACTTTCTAGCTCTTACAGAAAATGTTTGCCAAACCCTGCTCTGGGTCTGCTGTAAAGTTTCTTCCTCGGACTTAACAGTCATCATTTTTCTGGAAATTCCAATCATTTATCTTTATTCTGTCCTCACACTTGACTGAAAGTTTGGCCAGGTATAAAAGTCTAGGATGGAAAACACTTTCCTTCAGAATTCCGGTGTTGTTTAATTTTTGATGCCATTCTGTTTTCTATCCTTTGTATGTAGACAGTTTTTTCTCTCTGGAAGCATTTAGAACCTTCTCTTTATTCTTGGTGTTCTAAATCATGGCATGACTCAAATGTAAACCTTCTATTCATTATATTGAGTATTCAGTATTTCAGTTCAAAAATTCAAGTTCTTCAATTCTAGGAAGTATTTTTGTGATGGGAAAAAACAGCCTGCAAAGGGTTAAAAGGCAAACGTAAAGACCAGGGAGTATTCATCAAAGTCCAGGGATAAACATTCTTGCTGAACTGGAAAGAAGACAATGTTTTTAACACAGCATGTTTTGCTAAAAGAAACAAAACAAGATTGCTTAGACTAGCAAGAACTAGCTGACCTTGCCAAAAGTGATAAGCAACATAAAGGAACATTAGAAAATAGAAGAAAGCTTTTAACATGCATATCTAGGGTATAAAAAGAAGTACAGCTCTAAATAAACTTACCTGCACTTCTCTGAGAAGTGAGGTCCCCTGATCCCAGTCTCTTTTTCTTTCATTCTCGGCACCTAGTCTTAGTCCTGCAACATTTTTGTATTACTTATTTGATAAGATTCTCTTCTCCTTTGTCTCTGTTCTCCTTCTAAAACTTTATATTTCACCTGTCTATTGCATATTTTATTTCTGCTATTTTTAATTTCTAAAAGCTTTTCTTATCCTTCCTGTTTCATAAATGCAATATCTTCTCATTTTTTGAGAATACTGCTTTTTCATCCACTTCCTGCATTCTTTCCATTGCCTTTTAAGTCCCCCCCCCGTTTATTTTGGTCTCTATCTTGCATGTTAGAGATTTTCCTAAAATGACTGGATCCTCAGCTGCACAGATGTCAAAGAAAGTGAAAAAAAGATTTTTTGAAACTCTGTGGAGGGAAGGTGGATATTGTCAACCTTGAGCACCATTTGCCATTTTGGGGAGGGGCCTTCAAAATGTAAATATCTGTATGTCTTTCTTCTTGAGCCAGTCAATTTCCCTGTAAAGGAATCTTCTAGTCTCCTGCAGTGCGGGGTGTGGGGTTTTGAGTCAGGATACTAAACTTGGTAGCTGGTGTTCTGGGAGCTGAGCTGACCTAGGGGACTGAAAGTGTCACTTTCCATTCAAGATCATCTTCCATCTTTTGTATAGTGACACACGCATTGACCCTGTGGTACCTGACACCTCAGAATCCAAAGCCTCTCTGGTACAACTTCTCCAAAGAATAAACCTGTCTGTCTTTACTGGGGAGGACAGAATCCAGAGGCCTAGCCAATCTCTCCAATCCTCATAAAGACTTTAAGTGAATCCCATTTTTAGCTCTACTCCACCCTTCTAAGATACTAGGTACCTTCAGTTCCCAAATTTTTCCATGGTTCTGGAATTGGCTTTTTTCCTGTTGGCTTCCCTGCCTCAGGCAGTTAAGCTAAAGTTTTCCTTGGCCCTGCCATATCAGTTACCACTCATTCATCTGCTTTCCATTTTCCATAATTTAATTGATTTCTATCATCTGCTGGAGTCTCCACTCCTGTTCCAGCCCAGCACAACCCCGAGACCAAAGAACATGTTAGACAGAAGATTGCCCATGAGTTCAATTAGGGGCTTACAGACAGAAGGAAGAGCTTCCCAATGGTAGTGACTTCGAACATGAAAGTCTGCACTCTGCCCAAAGCCAAGAGAGAGAGAGAAAGGCATGCCCAGTCTTGCAAGATTTGGCTATAACAGAGTTTCAAGAAGGGAAGTAAGACATTCTACTGATAATTAATAAAACCTGTGATTTCAGTCCTAAATGAGAAGATTCTCTTTCAGATTTTCCGATATGCTGAATTCTGCCAGGCCAGCAGGGTATTCTATGCAGTCGAATTCACAAGGGTCACTGTCCAAAGCAGACCAGTGGCACCTGACAGTAGCAATTCAGTGCACACTCAGCATTGAGATCTGTTGTGCACATAGGTTACTGCAGAAACCTATTGCAGAGAGGTATTTTCTACAATGCTAAGGGCAAAAGGAATACAAGCTAAATTTCCATTAGTAGACAGATACCACACCTTCTCCCCGTGCAATTGTAGGGAGCTTTCTGGAATCAAATTCAGTTAGCCTGGGCATAGTAAGTACCCACAGTCATACATACTGTTCTGGGGTATGGAGGTGTGCCAGGTTGGTTACATTCATAACTTTTGGCATTTTGTGTATAAACCATGGTCTAATACTTATATTTTGAGCTACCCCAATACTCCAGGGACCTAAGATTCCCAGCCAGCATAGCTGCATTGACCAGTACCATGGTCAATCAGCCTTATTTTCCCCAATTTCTAATGCTTCTGTCACAGACAAGGGCAAGTTATTTATTTTTTTGTATGCTGGTCACATTTCATTATTTTCCCATGTGAGTATCCCATTATTGCAGCGCCATTTGTTGAATTTTTGTTTGTTTGCTTTTAGTTTGTTTTGCTTGTTTGTTTGTTTGTTTTGTGGGGAAGTGCATGGACCAGGAATCAAACCTGCATCTCCTGCATGTCAGGCAAGAGTTCTACCACTGAACTACCCTTGCACCCGCAAGAGCAAGTTATTTTTCATTACCTCACTGTGGCTGTAGCATTGCTGGTCCTTTTACCTGAATTCATCGTGCCTGCATGGGTCCTGCTGTTACCAGTTCAATAGAAGTGGGAGAAGCTGCTCAGGGCCATGAAATGAGGCTGGTAAAGGCAGGATACAACTGGGTGTCCACCGCTGCAGAGATTGCTTATCATCTTTATATTGTTCTTTTAAAAACCCGTTCTCTTGTTGAAGTGTGCTTTGAAAAATATTGCCTTTTTCTTTCTTTGCTTTGTAAATGTTATATTTTACAATAAGAAAATGTGAAGAATAAAAAAAAAGCCCATCCTTTCAATTAACCCCACTACTGTGGGATTGGAAGGCAAATGAAGACATCATGTTCAGTAGCCCAGGCTTGGATTAGTTGTTCAGTAAAGGGGGGTCCACCCATCAGCGTCCGCATGTGTAGGGACCCTGAAGAATGCACTGAACTTTTCTAGGCAACATATTGTAGCTCTTTGGTTACCTTGCCCTACTAGGAAGGCTATCAACAGTGCAGTAACCATTATCTACTACTATAAAGGCATATTTTGCACCTTCATATAAGAAAAGGGGCCCAATATAATTTACCTGCCACCTGGTGACTGGGACCTGCTAGAGATCAATGTGACAGGTTGATGAGGAGGCATCCTTGGGTGTAACAGTGAACAGGTGGAATAGGCATCCACAACTTCTTTCAGTTGTTTTCTGGTGATGGGCAGTTAGAGTTTCTGTGCCAGTCTCCACAGAATCTAGAAACTTTGGTGTTCTGTTTTTTCTATACAACCATTCAGCAGCCTTGTGTAATGTTGGCTTTAGACTATGAATTTTTGCTAAAGCATTTGTTTTAATATTGCCAAGCAGAGAATCAGTGTTATGGGCAGAGACATTAAACATCGTTACCTTCACTTGTTACAGGTAGTCCAGATATCTTCGCTTCTAGTTTGCTAGCTGCTGGAATGCAACACACCAGAGATGGACTGGCTTTCAATAAAAGGGGATTTATTTAGTTAACATATAGTTCTTCAGAGAAAAGGCAGCTAACTTTCAACTGAGGTTCTTTCTTATGTGGAAGGCACAGGGCGATCTCTGCTGGCCTTCTCTCCAGGCCTCTGGGTTCCAACAACTTTCCCCGGGGTGATTCTTTTCTGCATCTCTAAAGGCCAGGGCTGAGCTGTGAGTGCTGAGATGAGGTATGTTGAGCCGCTTGGGCTGTGCTACATTGCGCTTTCTCATTTGAGCGCCAGCCAATTAAATCAAACATTCATTGCAGCAGGCATGCCTCCTAGCCAACTGCAAATGAAATCAGCAACAGATGAGTTCACATGCCTTGGCTCATGTCCACAGCAAGAGAACTAAGCATCTTCACCTGGCCAAGTTGACACCTGAACTAATTACCACATCTTCCCACATCTCTTTTCCCCATAAGGGGAAGCTGACACCAGTTCACTATTCTTGCTTCCACATGGCCATCCACATTGCGAGGCCCTGGTACACTGCCCAGTTGTCTGCACAAATAGTTAATGCATCTCCTGGTTCATGAACAAAGAGCATCCATATGGCCCTTAATTCAGCCCATTGCGTATTTTGCATAGTTCCAGTTCCCCACCATATAGTGTTCATACTAGTTGCTTGGCCACTGCCATCCAAGAAGCGGGATGCCTGTGTGCTGATCCATCAGTAGAACAAGCGGACTTAGGTATACTACCACATACATCAACAGTGGGCACAGAGACAGCCACCTCAGGAGGATCAGCAGGGAGGGGCAAGAGTTATTATTCCACAAAGAAAGTAGTCTCAGGATACCATGCATTTCTACACTTAAGGGGCTGTTGTTAAAAATGCTGCACTGTATCAGATAAGCTTTCCATTTCATTAATGTGCTCAATTGTGCACTGCCAGAGTGAGGCTTAATGACAGGATCCTGTATCCACCCTGTAGGGAGATGGCTGTTCTTAATTGCACAGGGCATTTCTGAGTTAGTCCTTCCACTTGCAGCAAGGCATTCCAGGCAGTACACAGTTGTCTTCCTAAGGGACTGTATTGCAGTTCAGCTCTTTTAATTCACTTTGTCTGCTGCCTTTGCCACAAGCCCCACCCAAAGCCAGTGGTGGTATTGGCCATATCTAATTCACAAGGCATATCTGTGTTCACCCCCCCATAAAGTTTGAACCAGTGTGATGGCCCATCTAGCTTTTTCAAAAGCAGCCTGCTGGAAGGTATCCCATTCCCAGAGATAATATTTCCTAATCAAAATATATGCAAGTTTTAACATTTGGGCTGAGCGAGGAACAAAAGTTTTCCAGTATCCCAACAGTTCCAGCAAAGCCATTAGTTGTTTTGATGTGTGTGGCATAGGAAAACATTGTGCCTTAACAATTACTACAAAAGGAATAAATTTTGGGTGATGTGATGGTGGCTTAATGGCAGAATTCTCGCCTGCCATGCCAGAGACCTGGGTTTGATTCCTGGTGCCTGTCCATGCAAAAAAAAAAGAGGAATAAATTTTGCCTTTCCCAACTGTACAATACCCAAGAATTTGACAGAGTGGCCAAGGCATTGCAGTCTACGATGATCAATTGTCCATCCCCAGCTGTTAAGATAAAATAGCAATGAGCCTGAGAGGTTTTCTTTTAGGTCTGGAAGAGAGTTACTGGTTCATATGACATCGTCAATATATTGAAATAGAGTTATAATTTTCCATTTAGCCAAATCCTTTGCTACAAAGCCATGGCAGATGGCCAGGCTATGTAAATAGCTCATAGAAGCATGATGAAAATCCTATGTTCTCCTTCCCAGGTGAGGGCAAAAACGGGTTGACTGGTCCTATTTAAAAGAATATTAAAGCCTTGTAGTAAAGTGGCAACCTTTGAAAACGTGGCATACAAAGGTGGCATCACTCCACTCTTTGACTCTCAAACTTCTTCTTTTCTTCTGTTCATCATCAGATAAAGAATCTACAGGATCCCAAGCCTTTGGATCCCAGCCAGGGAGAGTCAGAATACATCTCATGTGCCCCTTGGGCAGTCTACGCCCTCTTACTCTACCATTCTGGCGTGCTAATATTTCTAAACTCTTATCTATAAGGCATAGCCTCTCATTCAATGTGTTCTCCAAATATGCTGATTTCTCTGTCTTTCTGAAACAGTCCACTGCAACAGCCCCCATGGATTGCAGATTTCTCTGTCTTCCTCAAGACAGCCTGCCTTAGCTGGCCACACTGCACACAATGGCCAATCAACTGAAGCACAGTCAAGCAAATGGGTGACCCCACCAAAGAAGCAGGCCACCCCAGGATTATACCCCCAGAGTCCCTCTTCCCCAGACCCATGATCTCTCTGGCCAGCAGCTCTTTGGTTTCCTGGCTGGCTCGCCAAATGTTCCAGCCCAGCCCAACCCCAAAGAACATGCTAGTCAGAAGATTACCTATGAGTTTAATTAGGGGCTTACAGACCGGAGTCCAGTCTTCCCAATGGTGGCCTCTTGGGAGATGAAAGTCTGTTCTCCACCTATAGCCAAGAGAAAAAAAAAAGAAAGAGCCATGCCCAGGGAACAGCTTATAAAGTTTAACAGTCTCACGAAATTTGGTTACAAGAGAGTTTCAGTAGACTGTCATGATATTTGGTTATTAGCAGAGAGGGGTTTTATATTCTTTGACCTTTAACATCTGTCCCCAGTCATATAGGCAGCTGTATGCAGTGACTTGCTCTCAAAATGGAGGTGGGGACGGGCCTGGTCTTCAGTTCCCATTCTTTGTCTTTATGGGTTTATCCTTTCTTATTCCCTTATGGCCTTTTTCATGATGTTTCAGAAGGGAGCGGAGCAGTAGTATTATAAAAGATAATAAAATATACAGTACTCTTTATTTAAAATTCCTTTTAACTAATTGATTGTCACAGAATGCTATTGTTGAGTCTTGCAAAATGCTTGTATCCATAGCCAACCTATGGTTGCAATTTATGAATAAGTGTAGTACTGATATGAATGTTGGTTGATATTTTTGTTTACTCTGTGGAGTAAGATGAAATTGAAATTACAGAGACATGTTGGAACTTCACTTCAGTGATATAAGCAGCTACTTTACTGAATCAGATGATAGTTTTTGGATACTGGAAGAATATTTCCTCAATTACATTGCTAATCACAATGTAATGACTACAGACAAAACATACTTGTAAGTTTAATCTGAATTATTAACATCTTCCTCATCACTTTCTTAAGTGACCAAACTAATAAACTGAACACAAATTTGTGATAGGTTTCTCAACCAGGAGGGAGGAGAAGGGACCAAAACTCAATTAAAGGAGCTTTAGTGTAAGGCTATATACACAGGTGGGCTGACATTTAAGATGACAACAGCAGCGAGCAGGGGAAGACGTACAGCTTATATAGGATGGTTGGTGGGAAATAGGGAAAGGGAGGTGGTGGGTTTTCTTTGTCTAGCTTAGGAGCGGGAAATTGATAGGTGTTCATTTGTCAGTTTAGAAGTGGGGGGAGGGGGGTTGAGGGGACTAAGTTGGGAGTTGGCAACTCTTCATTGGTGGGGTTTAAAAGTTAACTGCCACTGTAGTCATACAGGGTTGTAACTGCCGGAGGGCAGATGTTGTATAAGGGGTGTTTATCACAAGATTGTAGCTGTTGGGAGCTGTAACTGCCATGTTGAATAAGGGAAGTTAAAGCAAGAATGCAGCTGTGAGATGGGGATGCAAGGACACTCATGGGGCTGCCCTGTGGGTTGGGCAAGTTTGGTTTTGCAAGGGGCCTCATGGAAGTTATGTGTGGGGGAAGTTTCCTGGAATGCTTGCTAAGGGTCGGTTACTTCAAGGGAGAAGGGGTTCTGCCTAACAATTTGTAGTTTTACAATTTCCATAGTATAAATAATCCTACCATGGCCAATATCAGGCTTCCAATGTAAAGTCACCGAATGTGGAGTTGGGAAGAGATGAGTCGTAATACACCACCTATACTATTTCCACAGTACTGATACAATAATATAAATAACCTCAAAAGCATAAATAATAGTAAAATAACCTAAAATGAATAGGAGTGATGAGTTTTGAATACTTATTACCTTTTTTAAAAATGTAATTTAGTTAATTGTACATTTATGTAATTTAATTTTACTGGTGGCTGTGTTGAACTGGCTCACACAGTTTCCTAAAATATGTGACTGTTGGTGCCAACTCCAGCACACTATAGTTGCAACAAAGATATAGTCAATCCACCAAGTTTAATTAGAAGGTCCATTTCCTTTTAAAATTTTATTTTCATACTTTCATTGGTGAGTATAGGGAAAAGAGGCAGAGGCTGGTTCCCAAGGTCAATTTGATCCCCATAAAAGACACCAGAAGAGGAGAAGGAAAATAAGGGGAGGCTGTGAATAAACAGATGGAGGACAAGGAGGTGGAGTGTAATGTGGAAGTCTCAAATTCCTGGAATCCCAATCAGTTAAATGGGCTCTGGGTAGAAACTTCAGTGATATTTCTTCATACAATGTCTTGAGCATGGATTTGAAGAGCTTTAACCTTTTTTTTTTTTTTTTTAAACAGGCAATCACAAGACTGCTACATCCTGGGATGCTGTCCTAAGTCTCTTTATTCAGAATATTTTATTTTTAAGTAAAAAAAAAAAATCAACCTTTTAGACATCCCTTGTCTAAACCAAGAAGAAAAAGTGATTGCAACAAGAAGAAAAAGTGATATACTAAAGGTGAAATCACTCACTTTTTTTTGGTGTATCTCTCAGGTCTCTAAGAACAGTTAAGAATGCTCTGTTAATATGGGATTTGGCAATGAGTCCAATAAGATGCTATGCATAGCCTTCACTCCCTCAAAGACTGTTGATACACATGCACTGTCCCCCATTGCCATTAGGGGTGCCCTCTGCAAGTTCACCACTTTTGGAACCAAACCACTTTACAGTTTTTATAACCCCCAGCGGGGTTGGAGGAGGTTCTTCAGTCATCAGAATCTGAGAGCTGAGCAAGTATAGAGCTGCATACTAAGTGCTGGAAGGTTAGTGAGTGAACAAAAGCAGAATGAATGTGTATTTTGAAGGCAGATTGTTCCTATTCAAATGTAAGTTTGATGGGAAGGAGGCCCAGCAGAAGCCCAGGCGTGGAGACCATGGCAGTTCTGCTACTTGAATAACAACAAAAAGCTTTGTTCTCAGGTAGCAAAACCAGCAAAGCCCTTTTAGGACTCCAGATCAAACCAGACTTAATTTTCTTCAGAAAAGGACCTAAATTAAAAGACATAATGTTTTAAAGTGCTTTAAAATAAGTGTTTTGACACACCTATGTCTTAGATTGGAGTAATTATTTCATTATATATTACTTATTTACTAGGACACCACGGTGTATTAGAAGGAACGTGGTCTTTAGAGATTTTATAAATTTGGATTTAATGCCTTCCTTCTTGCATTACTTCGCGCAGATCATCTAACCGTTCTAAGTCTCAATTTATTCTTATGTAAAATTGCGAATAAAAATCCTTACCAGGGGGATAATACTTTGTAGGATGTTAACGGTTAACGGAGGAAAAGGTATGTGAAGGTATCTAAAAGTAAACAGGCATTCAATAATTGGCCAATTTTGGTTTTCCCTCCCACAGCCAACTTTATTCACCACAGAGGATGCTCAGTAAATGCTACTGGCAAAGAAACTTATTTCCTTTTAATAGATGATCATAACCCACCTATAGCCACATTCTCTGTTTTATAGAAAGCTAAATTAATTTAACTTTGTAAAGGGAAGCAACACAAATGAAACAAAATTAGGGTGACGTAATGCTAAGGCCAAAGTCTCTCTAGATATAATTTAAATATGGATTTCAGTTTTCCTCCATTTAGGGAACTTGTGGTTTGCTTATAGACCTATATCTTAACAGAGGTGGGGTTACAAGGGTGTGTTCACTTTGTGATAATGTAGCGCGAAAACCGGGATTGAGGCTGCAGGCCTCCAGGAACGTTCCGCGAAACTAGAGCAGGCTGAGACTAAGGGACTACAGTTTCGGAAGCAAGTGATTTATTAGCTTGTGCGCATGGGGCCCAGCCGAGTCACCTCAAAAGTCTGAGCCCCGAACAAAAGGCAACCTTAGCTTATATAGACTGTACAATATGTTAAAGACAAGGTAAACCATTGGCGGATTTAAGTTGAGAATGGCCCAGGGCTTATAGACTGTACAACATGTTAAAGACAAAGTAAACAATTGGCTTCGTGGAGTTGAGAATGGCCCAGGGCCTATAGACTGTTGAGGGGCCCCCACCCCAGGAATATCTTATCTTGCCTATGTGCATTTTCACCAGTTCCTGAAGACTACGGGAGGGGGTTTGGAATTTTCCACAGAGAGCACAGCTAAATCAGAAGGAGGGGGAGGCCAGCCTGCTACAATAATTCATTTAACTATACATTTATGATTTGTGCACAATTCTGTATGTACATATTATTCTTAAATTAAAATGTTTCAAACATCGTTTCTACAGAAATCATGCCCAAATTCAAACAACAAAGAAGAAAGCAAAAAGCCAAAGCCAAACGATTATTCAAGAAAAGAGAAGCTTCTCGCTTACAGCCCAAGATCATTAGCCATCCTCCTCCACCACCACCCTCACCAGAAAGGTAGGACATCATGCAGAAGAGAGAAAATATTATACAGGAGACCCAGTTAAATTCCACATTCCGATAAACAACAAATACTTTCTTTAGTTTAAGTATGTCCCATGAAATATTTGGAATGTGCTTATACTAAAAAAATATTGTTTATCTGAAATTCACATTTAAGTGGGTATCCTGTATTTTATGTGACAACCCTAGTTGTGTTTGAGATGCACAAGTGACTCTATTTTCCTTTCCTGGTCAATTTAAATTCTATGAATCTGGTAACTAGTGATGAAAGATGGGGCATAGAACTAGAATTTAAATCTTAGTTTTAGTAAAACTATGGTTTAGCCCATTATTCTCTAAAACTCATAGTTGTCGAAAGTTCATAACCACTCTCAGGTGGAGACTTTCACAATAATCTGTACTTTATATACTTTTTTGTTGCTATAGCTGTTTTTACAAAATAATTTTTTTAAAAACAGGTCCTCAAAAAACAGAAACCATGCTGACATCCTTGATTCCTTTGTATCTTTCTTAGATTATTGTAAAAATGCCTAACTAGTCTTTCTATATCTGCCCTTGTCCCCTCTGTAGTGTATTCTCAATGCAGCACCCAAAATGACACTGCTAAAATCATGTCATGTCATGTAACTCCTCTGGGTTAAAAGAAACACGTTTTCATGCAGTTTAGGATACCACAGCTTTATTGAACAATTCATCAATTGGGCAGCCTATTATTCTGAATGTAGAAGGGATCTCAGCCAAGGGAGTGAAAAGGGGAAGTTTATAAAGGTGAACATGGAAGCAAGCAAGGACATGTTCTGATTAGCTGGCATTAAATTTCCATTTTACATAGGGAGGGTCTTACAGTGTAGGGAGCAACTATGCATTGGTTAGGATGATAAATCCAATCTGCTAAACTCTTTCTCCTGGACCAAAACTGGTTTATCAACAGGTGTTGCTTACCTGCAGTTCTGTAGGGTGCATTCCATTGTTCCATTTTCACAGAAAACCCTTGCAGGTGAATTGTTCTTGTCTTCCTCAAAATCCTTTCTCAGAAAGTGGTCCCTCATGGCAACACCCAAGGCAGACAGCTCTTATTTTACATCTGCTTCAAACTTTCCAATGTCTTCCTATCTCACTTAGAGTAATGAAGTCCTTAGTGAGAGCCACAAGATCCTTCATGGCCACCCATCCCCCTCAGTGTCTCTACCTTAATCTTTTAGTCTCCTCGCTATTCCTCAATGCTCTAGGCTCTAGGCATTCTTCCACTTCAGGACTTTTCGCTTTCTATTTCCCTCTGTCTGAAATACTCTTCCCCCAGTGTTCTAGTTTGCTAGCTGCTGGAATACAATATACCAGAAATGGAATGGCTTTTAAAAAGGGGAATTTAATGAGTTGCTAGTTTACAGTTCTAAGGCTGAGAAAATGTCCCAATTAAAACAAGTCTATAGAAATGTCCAATCTAAGACATCCATCCAGGGTCTAAGACATCCATCCAGGGAAAGATACCTTGGTTCAAGAAGGCCGATGAAGTTCAGGGTTTCTCTTCTCAAGTGAGAAGGCACACGGTGAACACAGTCAGGGCTTCTCTCTTGGCTGGAAGGGCACATGGTGAACACGGTGTCATCTGCTAGCTTTGTCTCCTGGCTTCCTGTTTCATGAAGCTCCCCGGGAGGCACTCTCCCCCTTCATCTCCAAAGGCCGCTGGCTGGTGGACTGCCTCATGGTGCTGCTCTCTCTGAATCTCTCTTCTCCAAAATATTTCCTCTTTTATAGGACTTCAGAAACTAATCAAGACCCACGCAAATGGGTGGAGACATGTCATCCCCTAATCCAGTTTAACAACCATTCTTGACTAAATCACATCATCCAGGGAGATGATCTCATTATAGTTTCAAATATACAGTATGAATAGGGATTATTCTACCTTAATGAAATGGGATTTATATTAAAACATGGCTTTTCTTAGGGGGCACACTTCCTTTCAAACCAGCACACCCAGATTTTGCATCACAAGCTTTCTTACTTCCTTTACGTTTTTTCTCAAATGTCATCTTCTCCGTGAGACTTTCCATGGCTACCCTATCTAAAATTTTACCCTCCCCCAAAATTTCACATTCACCCTTCCCTGTGTGTGTGTTTTTTTCACTAACATACCGTATATGTTACATTTTTTATATTTTTATGTATGTTATTTTTTTGTTTGTTTACTTTTGTCCGTTACCCCACGAAACTGTAAATTCCATGAAGCCAGGATTTTTGCCTCCTTTGTTCATCACTGATCCCCTGTTGCCTAGAATATAGTAGGTACTGAATAAACATTTGTTGAATCAATGAATCCCTGAATAGAGAATTGAATGAAGAATTTGCCTTTAGGGAGTGTCTACTCCTGAGTTGTAGTATATAAAAGCAACTCCTTGTTTACTTTAGAGGCTATTATTCCAACTCAGGGGGGTTTGATTTGTTTGGTTTTGTTTTCGATACAGAGTAGTTATTCCTACAACAGATATGCCCCATACTAGAAGCTGGCTAAGATCAACCTGTGGCTTCAAACTTCCCAATATCAAAGTTGCAGTAAAACTTTGGACAAACAGAGCATGGTCTATATACATATGGTGCCAGAACCGCATAGCCCAGGTATGTTTTGTTGTTGTTTTTTTGTTTAATGACAAAAAATAGATTTACAGAAAAATCATGCAGCAAATACAGAGTTCCTATATACGATTCCTATTACGCATTGGTGTGGTACATTTGCTATACTTGATGAAAGAATATTATTATAATTGTACTATTGTGTTCCCTGTTTGTGTTGTACAGTCCTATATTTTTGCTTTTCTTTTAAATTCTAGTAACATGTATACAACCTAAAATTTTCCCTTTTAACCACATTCAAATATATAATTCAGTGCTAATTACATTCATAATATTATGCTACCATCACTACCACCCATTACCAAAACTTTTCTATCACCCCCAAAAAGAAACAATTTTAGCATTAACTCCCCATTCTCTACTCCCACTGGCCCCTGGTAAGCCATTTTAAAGTTTCTGACTCTATGATTTTGCTTATTCTAATTATTTTATATCAGTGAGCTCAAATAATATTGGTCCTTTTGCACCTGGCTTATTTTACTCAACATGATGCCTTAAAAGTTAATCCATACCATCGCATGTATCAGAACTTCATTCCTTTTTAGGGTTGAATAATATTGCATTGTGTGCATATACCATACATCATTTATTCATTCATCAGTTGATGGATACTTGTGTTACTTCCATCTTTAGGCAATTGTGAGTGCCTCTGTGAACATCAGTGTGCAAATATCTATATGAGTCCCTGCTTTCAATTATTTGGGTACATGCCTAGAAGTGTGATTGCTGAGTCATGTAGTAATTCTATACTTAACTTTCAGAGGAATCACCAAACTGTTTTCCACAGCAGATGCACCGTTTTATATTCCCACCAACAATGAACAAGTGTTCCTATTTTTCCACATTTTCTTCAGCATTTGTTATTTTCCATTTTTTAAATAGTAATCATTCTACTAAGTATGAAGTGGTTGCTCACTGTGGTTTCAATTTACATTTTCCTAGTGGCTATTGATATTGAGCATCAGTTCATGCTATTTGGCCATTTCTACATCTTTTTTGGAGAAATGTCTATTCAAGTCTTTTGCCTGCTTTTAGTGCATTTTGTCTTTTTATTGTTGAGTTGTAGGGTTTTTAATATATTCTGCATATGAAATCCTTATCAGATATGGTGTCCAAATATTTTCTCCCATTCTTTTTATGGGTTGTCTATTTACTTGCATGACAAAATTTTACAAAAGGTTGTCTTTTTAAACTTGCATGACAAAATCCTTTGATGCACAAAAGGTTTTACTTTGCTGACCAAGTCCTATTTGTCCATATTTTCTTTTGTTATTCATGCTTTGGGTGTAAAGTCTAAGAAATCATTGCCTGACACAAGGTCCTGAAGATGCTTCCTTATATTTTCTTCTAGGAATTTTATAGTTCTGATTCTTAAATTTAGGTCTTTGATCCATTTTGAGTTCATTTTTGCATATGGAGTGAGGTAGGGGTCCACCTTCATTCTTTTGCATATGGACATCCAGTTTTTCCTGCACCATTTAACTCTCACTTTGATTACATTGTTTTTGGAATGTTTTTGTACCAATACCATGCTATTTTGATTACTGTAGCTCTGTAATTTTTTTTTTTTGAGTGCATGGTCTGGGAATTGAACTCAGGTTTCCTGTATGGATGGCAAACATTCTACCACTAAACCAACCATGCACCCTGCTCTGTAATAACTTTTAAGATCAGGAAATATGAGTCCTTCACTTTAGTTCTTTTTTTTCAACATGGTTTTGGCTATTCAGGGGCCCTTACCCTTCCATATTAATTTGATAATTCACTTTTCCTTTTCTGCAAAGACTTCTTTTTGGAATTCTTTTGGAATTCTGATTGGAATTGTATTGAGTCTGCAAATGGCTTTGGGTAGAATTAACATCTTAGCAATATTTAGTCTTCTAATCCATGAACATGGAATATCCTTCCCTTTATTTAGGTCTTCTTTGATTTCTTTTAGCAATTATTTATAGTTTTCTGTGTACAAGTCCTTAACATCCTCAGTTAGAGTTATTCCTAGATATTTGTTTCTTTTAGTAGCTATTTTACATGGAATTTTTTCTCAATTTCCTCTTCAGATTGTCCCGGTATGATTTTGATATACTTATTTTTAGCACTATGTTTTCTCTAGACACTTCATGTGTGTATTCACATGTGTGTATGTTCAGGTCACACAATATACAGGCTAAGCTCAGATAAGATGAAATTATGGGTTCATATCTGCATTTGGTTCTATAAAACATACATCTACTCAACATTTGCTTTCTTGTCCTTATTATATTGCTCATAGGATTCAAGCTTGTTTATCTTTGAATTTCAGAGCTTAGAGGTATTGAAAAACACCATCTTTCCATCCTGTATCTGCCACCAAGAACTTCACAGTCTAAAACAACAATTTTCCATTTTAGAAAATGAATTCTGCAAGCTCCAGGAAGTACTGAAGGTTGGTATAGTCAAATGAAAAGCAAATCTAGACGTTGGTAAGGAGAGACTTATTGGAATAGTTTTATTCAAAAAGACTATTGTGGAGGAAGGGAAACTACTGCAATAGGGAGAATGCTCTGGGCATAAGATCTATAAGCATCTCAAAGGTCAGGCAGAAAGAACTTTTATTTTATAGGGAAGGTAAGTAAGTGTTGAGAAAGCATGGAAAACAGGTGCTTTCTTACACTGTTGAGAAGAGTATAAATTGATAAAACTTCTGTGCATTACAATTAGGTGATATCTAATCAAAATTAAAAATACATAGATCCATTGATCTAACCAAGTTTTATACATATATAAAAAGTTATTGCTATGGAATTTGAAATAGCAAAAAATTGTGAAAAAACTACACATCAAACAATTAATTGGATTAATTAAATTATAATCTGTACATGCAGTAGAATACAATGTAGCTGTTAAGTAAAGTGGTTCCATATGTACTGATAAATTATGAGTTCAAGAATACTGACTTGCAGGCTGTACTTCCCAGGCTCTCGGTCACCTGGCTGCCAATTGGGCTGGGCTAATGGGAGACACTGATGAGAGATTAGAGGAAAGGAGAAGTTGTGTCTCCTCTTCCTTGTCTCCTTTAGGCAATTTCTCCAGCATTGGTTGTTGTGGCCTCCCTGGGTACAGGTCTCACTAAACAAGTCCTCCAGGTTTCTTGATTCTCTGGATAAACTCAGCTTCAGATAGCTGATTACACTGGCTTCTTCCCTTTGTGCCTCTAGCTTCTGGACATTAGTAGTTTGCAACTGCTGCTAATCTCTGGGTTGCCTCACTGTATGCTTCTCAGCTCTCCTATTAGCAGTGTACCCGATTCCTTACATTACACTCCCCCTGTTTTAAATACTCAAAGTGGTTTCCATTTTCCTGGCCCATACAGGAAAGAAAAAACAACAAATATCCACTTTTTTCCCAAACTCCTCCCGTAAGCACGGTCCCTATTTTCTGTCTAAAATGCAAAGATTCAAGTTTGTGCTCATTGGCTTGAAGAGAAGCTTCCGGGATTCCAACCATGCTCCCAGAATTTGTACTTCAAGATGAACAAAGCAAAGGAAGAAAAGACAAATCACCTAATTTCTCTGGGTCTTAGCTTTCTTATCTATATTAGGTTTGATACCATCTTACTTTAAAGGGTCATGTTCCAATCCTTGGCTTCATATCAGTTCCTTGACTGTATCAGGTTCTTTGATGTATTAAGTAATTTTCCCTCTGCCAGGAATTCCCCAGTCCTCATCTCCCTTAACTTAAATCCCAATTCCTTGAGATCATGACTAAATATCACTCCCAATATCAGGCTGAGACCTTTAGCTGTTTACACTGACAACACACTGCATTGCTTTTTTTTTCTGTTTTGAGTGTTTGTGTGTATGTTTAACGTCTGTCTTCTCTCATCAGACTGTAAGCTCCATGCAGTGACAGACAGGGCTCACATTGTACCCACATTGCTTGGCACATAGCAAATACTCTGCAAACATTTGAATGAATGAATGAATGAATGAATGTGAGTGAGTGAATGGATTTGTGGTAATTAAATGAGAAAATATGATGAAGTACATGGTACACTGAGAAGACATGATACCTATTATTTTGATTATTCTCAGCTGCAAGAATGAAATTAACCTGTTATTTATTTGCCAAATGTACTGTTTTCTTCCAGACCTTCTCAGAAAATTCTTGCCCAAGCTGTGGTCAAACATGTCAACTGAGTGGTAAATTTACAAATGTGCCGGCTTGTGTTCTAACCACCCAAACTGCACTTCCTCCCACACTGCCACGGATAGCTAGCCATCTTCCTCCTCTTCCACCTCCACCGCCTCCCCCTCCACCTCCTCCTCTACCTCCTCCTGCACCACCAATAGCACCTTTACTGCTCAGAAAAGTGGATCACACTAAAGCACTTCAGGTAGGAAACAATGTAGTAATGATGTGTTTTGGTAGCATGCAATATAGAGTAAGCTCAGGTGGCCTTTTTAAGGCTACATTAAGAGGTTTGACAGGAGGGCTACATTTTTTTTTATGCCATATCTTAGTTATCTATAAAGACTTATCCCCTGGGAACTCATAAAAGCCAGATTTAGAAATGAAAGTGATGTATTATTATTTTTCTTGGGGATAAATGAATCAAACCCAGTAGAGTGGAAGATTCTTATTGGCTTCTCAGCATATCCTTTTTCCAAAAGGAAAACCTCCCTGGGAAACCAAATTAAAAACAGAAGGTTACTTAGTGAGTGAAGTCAGAATACCTTTCTGAAGTTATTCTAAAGTTTAATGTCATTAGGCTGGAGAACCAGTCTCCATTACAGTCACTTGTCTGCTGAAGGGACAAGATAATTGTGACTTACTAAGGTAGACATGGCCTTCTTTAAACATCTGCTTGATTTTCATTCAGATATATTTGGTTTAAAGTAGCTGAGTTAAATCCAGAGCCTATTGTTTTAACTGTCCTAATTATACCACTCTGACTATACATTCTTGCTCTGTGGGAGCTAGCATCACTCTTCTAGGTAATTTAGGCAAAACCTCACTTTCATCTGAGTAACTCCTTCAAACACTGCCTTATTATAATGATGCCAGGAGTAGATGCATGGTTGCAGGGAATTAGTTCATTTATTATTTACTATCAAAGCCTTAAAGTTTGATGAATACCTTTCAAGAACATCAGCATCTTGGGTACTAAAGATAGCATTATTCTTGGTTATGTGGGAAGAATTTAATACATTCCTAGGATAAATAAGAATGCACACTGTTATTTGAGTTTTTAAAAACTAGATTGGGATTTACATTTGACTAGATGCCCTGATTCCAATTTGAATTCTAACTTGTCTGTGTATTTTAAGGCTGAGCCTTTAAAAAAAGACATACCCATGCAGATAACAGTTAAAGATCTACTGACTGTGAAATTAAAGAAGACACAGAGTTTTGATGAAAAGAAGAAGGTAAGGCATTGACCATGTACACGGTCTTTCAGCTTTTAACCTTATAGCAAATAAGCAAGGGCCTTATGTATAGAACTCACTCCAAGAAAAGTATTTGATGTTTTATTTTAGTAGTTTTGGGTCTCTTCAACGAAATGTGTAGATGCCACTGAAGAGGTAGAGACATACTTTGAAGCTCTAGAATAAAAATTGAGTAGGTAGTAAATATGTCTTACACATACTCAGCACTCAAATATCTATTGCTTCAGCATGCTTTTTTTTTAAAGTTTTTATTTTGAGATAATTCAAAGTTACAAGACAGTTGCAAAATTAACACAAAACCAATACAGAGAACTCCAATACTTCCCCTACCCAGAAATACAAACTTTTAACATTTTGCCACATTTGCTATATCATTCTTTCTATCTTTCTCTGTTTCCTAAACATTTGAAAGTAGGTTGAATACATCGTGTTCCCCCTGAATACTTAATACTTCCATGTATATTTCATAAGAACAAGGATATTTATTTATGTAACCTCAGTAAGCACAGTTATCAGATTCAAGAAATTTAACATTGATATAAAGCATAAGGTCTGTGTTCCATTTTTTGCAATTGTCCCAATAATGTCCTTTTGGGGCATTTTTTCCTCAGTTATTAGGTTTAGTCCAGGATCATATACTGTGTTTGTCATCATCTCTTTCGTCTCTTTTTTTCCAGCATCCTTAAGTTTGGAATGATATTTAAAAATGTATTTTTAATAATGTTTTATTTTGCAATTAAAGCTTGTACCATCACCGAAGGCACCAAATCCTCTAGTTACCATCTCTGATCTACAACGTGTTACCTTGAAACCTAACTCCAAAGTGTTATCAGCTCGAGTTACAAATGTCTTAATGTAAGGCACGGCACCATATTATGCTCTACTGCTATTTAAAAAAATAAAGTTTTGCCTAGTTATGACTTTAAGGTTATATATATTGTATATTGTAGAAAATCTGAAATCTAGAGAAAATAAAAATCATCAAAATAATCCTATCATTAGAGATAACCACTTAACAAATTGTCATTTAGCATTCTAACTTTTTCCTAGCTGTATACTCCATTGCATCTATTTCAAGGCACTATCTATTATAAGATACACTATTGACTTAATAATAGATTTGGGGGTAAGAGAAATACTATCAAGAATTTTTTTTAAATCCTAATTTAAAAAAATAATAAAATATGAAATTAGCATGCCTTGGAATAAAAAAATTATGGGAAATGGTGTGTATGTGTGAGTGTGTAATGATATTGTAGATACTTATGAGTTTTCCCCGTTTAATGTGTCATAAAGTTTTTCTCATGTTATTAAAAATTATTTTAAAACATCATTTTGACTTCTTCAATATATGTAGTCTATTGTTGTAAATTTAGTAACATTTTACAACAACCTGTTTACATCTCAACCTGTTTGAGATGTTGAGATGTTTAGGGTCATGAATTTTTATTTCTGTAACTCTTCAATGAACATTCTTGTCAATCATCTGTGTGTATAGCTGAGTTTTTCCCTAGAGTGGACTCTTACACATGTAATTACTAGGTCAAGAAGTATTAGTTATTAGTTATTATACATTTTATATTCCCATCAGCATCTTCACATACATATATGTTTTGTTTTGTTTTTTGGTGCATGGGCTGGGAATCAAACCTGGGTCTCCTGCATGGCAGGCGAGAATTCTACCACAACTACCTATGCACCCCTCTTCTGCTATTTTTAATGTAATGAATAGAACTACTTTCTAGGAAGTTCCCTGTAGAAGTGACTGTTTTCTCAGGGAAAAGTGACAAAATCTGGCAGGCTCTAATTCTCATATCTTTACTTTCTCAGTACCCCTGGTAAAAGCCAGATAGATTTGCGGAGACTACTTAGAAAAGTCAACGTAGAGAGGTAACATACTCTATTATCCGTATGCTTTCTGATACATTTGAAAAGTTGGCACAAAACACAGCTACTAATGTTTTCGATGCCTTTGCAGGAGCCCAGGTGGAACCCCTCTTACCAATAAAGAAAATATGGAAACAGGTACTGGACTGACCCCAGTAATGACCCAAGCGTTAAGGAGAAAGTTCCAGGTAAGCCTTTAGAAGTGATGGTTTGCTTCCTTTACTTCACAATCATTTATTTGAAATCATAATCTAAAGCAGATTTCTTAATAATAGTAATACTTTTTCAAAGTGCCTGTATACTTTGTTAAATGCTTTCATAATTTAGGCTATATAAATTTTTATGAATAGCTCAGATTGTCATCTCCACTTTAACAAAGAATGTTTGACTTATTAATTCTTTTAATGGGTATTTATTAAGCATATGCCGGATACTGTGGTAGAGGATCAGGGATGCTGTGCTAAGGAAAAGCAGACGCAGATCCACTGTTTTAGAGCTTTCAGTCTAGTGAAGAAGACAGACATTGATCAGGTATTTGTATAACCTCACACTGCAGTGAGTGCTGTGAAGGAAAGGAGCAAGGTTCTGTGGGAACTTGACCTAGCCTGGATGGTCTAGGAAGGATTCCCTTCAGAAGTGATGGTACTTGAGGTAAGAGGTGAAAGATGAATAGGCATTAACTGGGAAGTGGGGTGTAGATGTAGGCCCACCATAGATGTCAGGGAGTAGAAAGTTCTAGGAAAAAGAACATGTGCAAGAGTCCCATTGTGGGACCCCTATAGGGTCTTGGCCTATCCTGGCAACTATACAGCAGCCAGTGAGGTTGTAACTTAGAGAGTGAGCCTGATACTGAAAGGCAAGGATAGAGATGTAGATAGCAGTGAGACCCTGCAGGGCCTGTAGGAAAAGGTCTTGGCAGCTTTCTTCTTTGTGGATTGCATGTATGATCCACACACCAAAATCCAGTGTTTCAGTTGGTTCTGGTATGATTTCTTCTGAACTTTCAGTCATCTTCCTGATGGCTTCAAGCATCAGACCAGCACCTCTGCTAGACTTCTGACACAGAGGGCTGCTGACTTCTTTGGCAATGAAGCTTACATTCTCTTTTCCCTCTGGTAGCAGAAGGAACACCGCAGCCTCTACCATTTATTCACTGTCCCCATGATGGTCTACTATACCAACATTGTCCACCCTGACAGTTTGGTTTTCCTCCTACCAATCAATTTGGTCTTCCTGGGCCCTGCACAGTCTTCTTTGGAATTGTAGCCAGGTGCCTCCTTCCACCTCTTGAAACATCCAATAATAGTTGTAGATTGACTCTCTGATCACATTCCTTGATGATACCAAAAATTGTGAAGGGCAGGCCAGAGGGCAGAGGCCTCACTGAGGGACTAAGCCCCCTCCTTTGTTCAGCTCCAGGATCCTTGTTGTCCCTACCCCATCCTATAACTGGAGCACTGGGTTGGGTACTATGCACATGATGAAAATACAATAAGTAGCAAACTGATATATTGAACAACATAAGTCACAGATAAGACCTAAGCTATATGTTTTGTGCTCCCCCTTACTAAGAGGCTGTCTGGTAAAAACTGTTGTTGGATATTGACTGAATTTTCCAATCCAGTCCTTAGGTTTCCTCTCCTTGAATTCTTGTGTAACTCTATGAGCTAAGTTTTGCATTTGGCTACAGGTAACAGATCCTGTCCACATTGGAATAGGGCTTATTTTTCTTACCTAAATATCCCCTTGGGAAGTAGGCACCCCATGACTGGTATAGCAGCTTCACCGTGTCATCAGCGTCTATCACTTCAGTTCCATGCTTAATTTATGGCTTTTATCCTCAGAGTCAAGATGGCTATACTTTATGAAGCCTCGTGTCCACTTCCCAAGCAAGAATAGGGGAAGGGCAAAGGGCAAAAGGCAAAAGTTTGTGCTAGCTAGGCCACCTCCCACCCCCACCCCTATAAAGAAGCCCTATCTAGGAATTTTGCATACATCAGAGAAGTTAAGAAATGTGAATTTTAGGATTTGGACAGACTGTTACCCTGAACAAATCTGGGTCCTATTAGTGAGAAAGAAGGAGAACTGTACTGGCCATAGAAATAATTACATTCTAATTGGAACTTTTTTTTTCACAGCTGGCTCACCCAAGAAGTCCAACTCAAACTCTGCCACTTTCTTCAAGCAGCTTCGATGAACAAAACTGATGTCAACTTTGCCTAGATCTATATCAAAAAATATACAGATAAAATCACCCTAAATCCATTTTGTATGTAGTTGGGTATGCATAAATAATTATATTACTATATAACTCCATTTGAAGAACTAGAGGTGTATGGCGTTCTTGCATAATATTGGATCAAGTGTTTAGATGTGTTTTAGTTTGCATGATCAATAAGAGAACCAGATGGGAAAATACAATCTCCAAAGATATTACCCAATTTATATTGGAGAGGCTTTTCAGATTTAACTCCATAAGCAGTTTTGGTGTAGCTATGACATTATGAAAACAGCCTGGTTCCTGTTTATACTGGGAGTAGTCAGTGGAGGAAGGTATCTGCCCTGTCTAATGATCTTCACTCTGTAATGGTTCTTCTTGAGTAACTGAAAAGAAAAATTTTTAACCTATAAGGCTCATCTATTCATTAAATGCTACATACTTGATTAAGACCGTCTAGATTTCATATATGCTTACTACAAACAATTAAGAGATAATTCCATCCCCCACCCAAATACAACTATTTTTCAAAAGATTGTGAAACAAAAGAACCAATGTGACTTAAAAAAATGGAATATATCATTTCTAGCTTCTCAGGTAGGTAATTCTATCTGGCTCACTGATGGTCTGAAATATTCCTTACATTTATACTATACCTGCCATTCCACATTCATGCAGCTACATATAAATTTCATGAAGAGTTCAACATGAATTTTATCTTCCACCATGCCTGGCCAAGGATCCCTGAGGTCCAAAATGGGTTCTCTGTGGGAACCTTGTTTCCCTGTCTTTACCACCCTGTGGATTCAATAACAGTAAAAATGTACACCTCCCTAGATTGTATTCTTTCCTGCCAGTCTAGGGTTGCCAGGTTTAGCAAACAAAAATACATAATGCCCAATTAAGTGTGAAGTTCAGATAAACAACAAGAAAAATGTTAATATAAATATGTCCCAAATATAGCAAGGGAAATCTTTAAAATACAAAATTATTTGTTGTTTATCTGAAATTCAAATCTAATTGGGCATCTGCTTTATCTGGCAACTCTATCACCCAGTCTTCTACAAAGTTGCCAAGCATTTCTGGGAGCCCCCAGTTTGTCCCACATGTCTGCTTGACAGTGGACACTACTGTAACTTTAGCCAGAATCCCTATCCTGTATTTGCTAAGTATTGTAGAGAAAGGGGAATTCTTATTACCGTGTGTGTGATTAAACATACAGGGTTAGCTTTGATGCTAGATCTTCCTTTGCAGTTTCAAGAATAAGGATAGCATCTCCTCATGAATAGGAAACAAGGGGTTTCAGATTATCACTGAACTTTCTAGCCTGACAAGAAGTAACTACATAGATGATATCTTTGAAATATCCTCAGGTTTGCTTAGTCTAAAAAGTTATTTTAGCAATTTTGAAAAAAAATTTACATTTCCATGATAAATATTGCTTTGAGATGCCAGATAAAGTGTTGGAAAGTCACCGAGCTGTAAAGCAGACCTGGGTACAATGTTTAGCAACTAACTGGCAATCCTGTTTATGAGACCCACATATATGTTTACAACACATTTATGAATGAAAATTAAACAGTTAGTGCAATTAAGAGACATATCTGCTTCTAGTAAAAGTTTTTTGTTTTTTTTTCCTGCTAGCTACATTTATATTATGCAAGAATAAAGGAAATGATAACTGAGAATAAAGTAACTGAGTATTTGTAAGAGAAAAATATTTTCTGGGGTACTTATAATATTCATAAACCACCATGTACTGTATTAATTTAATTTAAATGATCTGATCATTTTTGTGATATAAAGGTTCATAAGAAAAATGCTGTTAAAATCTTATAAACATTTGCAAAGCTGCCACTCTACTAGTATTAAAATGTATTCTACCTTGCATCTTGTACTAATTGTTATGACAGATTTTATATTGCACCCATCTGAGGACTCTGTAAATGTTATGGCTTCATTAAACTACTGCTTTTATATCCTTCCAGTGGCTATTTTGAGACTGAAAGATAAGCAGAGAAAATAAACCAAGATGCACCTAGTTATGTTTTCAATAAAGACTAATGAAAACTATTGGTTTTTCCCATTTAATCATTTTACTGGAAATATATATAACACATATAGAAAAATACATAAAATACATTACTCATGTAGCCACCAAAGAAATAGTCATTATAAGTGTCCAAGAAGCCCTGCCTGCCTATCTCCCCTAACACAACCTCTTCCTCTAAGAAGTAACCACTGACTGCTTATTACAAGAAATATGCCCTTCTCTTTGAATCCAGCAGTGGCTCCCTGCTGGTGGTCATGGATGGGAATGCCATAACCGCAAAGAGAACGGCTGCAGTATCTGCCACTGCCACCAAGTTTTTTAAACCCCTCAACTGTGAAGTGTTGTGCATCGCTGGAGCTGGTGTTATGAGGTCTTCATGGAGCAGTTCTCCTTTAAGGAGATGAGGCTATGGAACCGCACCAAGGAACATGCAGAGAAGTTTGCGAACACGGCCCAAGGAGAGGTACAGGTCTGCTCATCAGTCTGGGAGGCTGTGATAGGTGCAGGTATGCGCATCCCAGTCACCATGGCAACGGAGCCCATTTTGTTTGGTAAACGAGTGAAGCCAGGGGCTCATATCCATGCCGTGGGAACCAGCAGGCTGACTGGAGAGAACTGGACCCCCAGCTCATGAAGCAAGCAGGGCTGTATATGGATTCCCGGGAGGCTGCCATGAAGAAGTGTGGGGACGTCCTGTTGTCAGGGGAGAAGTGGCCAAGGGTGTGAAGTCAGCCCAGTGTGAGAACATAGTGTCCAAGTCTTTGGGCCTGGCAGTGGAAGACATGGTTGCAGCCAAACTAGGGTATGATTCCTGGTCATCTGGTAAATAAAACAATTTAACTGCTGCCAGGGATCCTCAAGGGATATTTGCCGCTGGCTGTCTCACAATTCTAGAACAAAAAAGAGCCCAGTCCGCAGTGAACTTTAGTTTTATGCTTATTGGGTCTTTCCTTAAATAATGAGATTCCCACTCATGCTCGCAGTTGGAAGGTAGAGCTAAGTACCCATGTGCCTGAAATGCGCAGTGATTCCTTTCCCTCCTATATCACTGCCTTCTGTATTTCCGTGAAATAAAACACTTTCCATCCAGTGTTTAAAAAAAAAAAAGAAATATGCCCTTGCTTTCACTCTCTAAAGGATGAATTACTAAATGCTATGGGTAATTTTTTCCTTGTTTTTGAACTCTACATAAATAGGTCATACAATATTTTTTATTTTTCAATTTCTTTTTTTTTTTTTTTTTTTTGAGTTTTCATTGTAATGACATATACAACTCAAAATTTCCCATTTTACCTACAACCTCCAGATGGACTCCTGGACAAGAAATGAAATGCAGTGGGGTCAACCTTTCCAGAACATGAACTCATTCCATCCCCCTATTACCGACAGCCCCTTCCTACATGAAAAAGTTAGAATGGCCATAGCCCAAATACCCCTAAAGAGTGGGAGAAAAATCAAAGGTGATGGTGGAGTTATACAGAGAAGGTGGGGTTTAACAAATGAGTATGATTTTTGAATCATTATATTGCTCTTTCTTTTAATCTCCAGTATCTTAGAGCAGCTAGAAGAAAAACCTAAAATGGTGGAATTGTAACCCATACCAATCTCTGAAATCTGTTCTACAACTAATTGTGATATGCTTTGAAATTTATTACTTTTATGTATATGTTATTTTTCACAAAAAAGTTGATTATGATGATAAATTCACAGCTCTATGGTGATATTGTGAACCACTGATTATATACTTTGGATGATTAAATGGTATGTGAATATATATCAATAAAAAATAAATAATTTTTTTAAATTTCCCATTTTAACCACTTTCAAGTATACAATTCTAATTGTACACTTAATTATATTCACAATATTTTGCTACCATCACCTATAATCATTGCCCCAATTTTTTCCTTTCCTCAAACAGAAACTACACCCATTAAACAACAACTCCCTCTACTCCAGGCCTCCCACCCCTGTTAACTCATAAGTATATACTTGTGCTGGTTTGAAATTGTTATGTACCCCAGAAAAGCCATGTTTTCTTTCCTGGCCTGGTCTTGTGGGGGAAGACCTACTGCTTAGAGTATAAACATTGATTGGATTGTTTCCATGGAGTTATGACACACCGAATTGTGGGTGTTACCTTTTGATTGTATGAAGATATGACTCTGCTATTCAGGGTGGGTCTTGATTAACTTACAAGAGTCTTTAAAGGGGGAAATATTTTTGAGAAACCTCAGAAATGAAATGACAGACCTGACAGAGTCAACAGGAACCAAGAGGTTTGGAATGCAAAAAGAGAACGCCCCCCAGGAAGCTGTTTGAAATTAGAAGCCAAAGGACAAGCAGACATCAACCACGTGCCATCCCAGCTGACAGAAGTGTTTTGGACCCACCTTTCTTGAGTCATGGTATCTTTCCCTGGATGCCTTAATTTGGACATGTCTATGGTCTTAGAATTATAAAACTGCAGCTTAATAAATTTTCTTTTTTTAAAAAAAATTTATTTATTAATTTAAAAAATAAACAAAATAAAACATACATATCAGTAATTCACAATATCATAACTTATTTGCATATTCATCATTTCTTAGAACATTTGCATTAATTCAGAAAAAGAAATAAAAAGACAATAGAAAGAAATAAAACGAACTCAGGAAAGGAAAAAAAAAAGATTATACCTACCATACCCCTTACCCCTTGCTTTCATTGATCACTAGCATTTAAATTAAATTTATTTTAGCATTTGTTCCCCCTATTATTTATTTTTATTCCATATGTTCTACTCCTTTGTTGACAAGGTAGATAAAAGGAGCATCAGACACAAGGTTTTCACAATCACACAGTCACATTGTGACAGCTGTATCATTAGTCAATCCTCCTCAAGAAACATGGCTACTGGAACACAGCTCTACATTTTCAGGCAGTTCCCTCCAGCCTCTCCATTACATCTTGAGTAACAAGATGATATCTACTTGATGCATAAGAATAACCTCCAGGATAACCTATCAACTCTGTTTGGAATCTCTCAGCCATTGACACTTTGTCTCATTTCCCTCTTCCCCTTTTTGGTCAAGAAGGTTTTCTCAATCCCTTGGTGCTAAATCACAGCTCATTCTAGGGTTTTTCTCAATCCCTTGATGCTGAGACTCCATTCAATTCCAAGATCTCTGTCCCACGTTGCCAGGAAGGACCACACCCCTGGGAGTCATGGCCCACGTAGACAGGGGTAGGGTGGTGAGACTGCTCATTGTGTTGGCTGGAGAGAGGGGCCACATCTGAGCAACAAAAGAGGCTCTCTTGGGGGTGACTCTTAGGCCTAAATTTTACGTAGGCTTGACCTATCCTTTGCGGGGTTAAGTTTCATATGAACAAACACCAAGACTGGGGGCTCTGCCTATAGCTTTGGTTGTCCACACTGCTTGTGAGAATATCAAGAATTCAACTTGGGGAAGTTGAATTTCTCCCCGTTCTCACCACTCCCTGAAGGGGGCTTTGCAGATACTTTTCCACTCACTGATCGAATCACTCTGGGATTCATCGGGGCATCACTCTGGACAAACCAGCAAAATCTCATGTCCTACCTGAGATTCCAAGTACTTATGGTGTTCAATCAAACTATCTACATAAGTTATATTTGGAAATGCACTAGTCAAAATATAAATTTTGTAACTAATATTTTTTGCTTTAGTCTCACACAGAAGGTGACATTTTAAAATATTAATTACCATCTATTTTCAGTACCCTGCAATAATGACATTCCTTTGTTCTTCCTCATGCCAAAACATTTTTTAAATTGTACCTTGTACATTTCACTATTATTATATACTCTAGGCATTCCTAGATTATACCATCTCAATCTTTAACATCTATCTTTCTTTCTGATTTCATTTATGTCCCCAGCCCTCCTCCCTCTATCATTCTCACATGCAGCTTCATTCAGTGTTTTAACATTATTACAGTCAGGCAGTATTGTGCTGTCCATTTCTGAGTTTTTGTATCCAGTCCTGTTGCACAGTCTGTATCACTTCAGCTCCAATTACCCAATATTTTACTCTATTTCTATCTCCTGATGGTCTCTGTTATGAACAAAATATTCCAAGTTTATTCACTAATGTCAGTTCATATCAATGAGATCATACAGTATTTGTCCTTTAGTTTTTGGCTAATCTCACTCAGCATAATGTTCTCAAGGTCCATCCATGTTGTTACATACTTCATAAGTTTACTGTGTCTTAAAGCTGCATAATATTCCATCGTATGTATATACCGCAGTTTGTTTAGCCAGTCGTCTGTTGATGGACATTTTGGCTGTTTCCATCTCCTTGCAATTGTAAGTAATGCTGCTGTAAACACTGGTGTGTAAATGTCTGTTTGTGTCTTTGCCCTTAAGTCCTCTGAGTAGATACCTAGCAATGGTATTGCTGGGTCATATGGCAATTCTATATTCAGCTTTTTGAGGAACCGCCAAACTGCCTTCCACAGCGGTTGCACCATTTGACATTTCCACCAACAGTGAATAAATGTGCCTCTTTCTCCACATCCTCTCCAGCACCTGTCATTTTCTGTTTTGTTGATAATGGCCATTCTGGTGGGTGTGAGATGATATCTCATTGTGGTTTTGATTTGCATTTCTCTAATGGCCAGGGACGTTGAGCATCTCTTCATGTGCCTTTTGGCCATTTGTATTTCCTCTTCTGAGAAGTGTCTGTTCAAGTCTTTTGCCCATTATGTAATTGGATTGGCTGTCTTTTTGTTGTTGAGTTGAACAATCTCTTTATAAATTCTGGATACTAGACCTTTATCTGATATGTCGTTTCCAAATATTGTCTCCCATTGTGCAGGCTGTCTTTTTACTTTTTTGATGAAGTTCTTTGATGCACAGAAGTGTTTAATTTTGAGGAGTTCCCATTTCTTTCTTTCTTTTTTCAGTGCTCTTGCTTTAGGTGTAAGGTCTATAAAACTGCCTCCAATTATAAGATTTATAAGATATTTCCCTACATTTTCCTCTGTTTTATGGTCTTAGACCTGATGTTTAGATCTTTGATCCATTTTGAGTTAACTTTTGTATAGGGTGTGAGATATGGGTCCTCTTTCATTCTTTTGCATATGGATCCATATATGGATATCCAGTTCTCTAGGCACCATTTATTGAAGAGACTGTTCTGTCCCAGGTGAGTTGGCTTGACTGCCTTATCAAAGATCAATTGTCCATAGATGAGAGGGTCTATATCTGAGTACTCTATTCGATTCCATTTGTCAATATATCTATCTTTATGCCAGTACCATGCTGTTTTGACCACTGTGGCTTCATAATATGCCGTAAAGTCAGGCAGCGTGACTAAATTTCCTTTTTAAAAGCTATTCCATTCCTGGTATATTGCATTCCAGCATGGTTAACAAACCAAAACAATATTATTTGTGTCTGGCTTTTTTCAGTCAATGCTGGTTTTTAAAATTTGACCATGTTATTGTATAGAGCTATAGGTCACTTATTTATTTATTTTATTATTATTTTTCCTTTTAGTATTGTTCTAGTTTGCTAGCTGCCAGAATGCAATATACCAGAAACGGAATGTCTTTTAAAAGGGGGAATTTAATAAGTTGCTAGTTTACAGTTCTAAGGCCAAGAAAATTTCCCAATTAAAACAAGTCTATAGAAATGTCCAATCAAAGGCATCCAGGGAAAGATACCTTGGTTCAAGAAGGCCTATGGAATTCAGGGTTTCTCTCTTAAGTGGGAAGGCACATGATGAACACAGTCAGGTTTCTTCTCTCATCTGGAACATGGCAAACAAGGCATCATCTGCTAGCTTCTTCTCCTGGCTTCCTATTTCATGAAGCTCCCTGGGAGGCATTTTCCTTCTTCATCTCCAAAGATTGCTGGCTAGTGGACTCTGTTTCTCATGGCTATGTCATTCTGCTCTGCTCTCTCTGAATCTCTTTCATTCTCCAAAATGTTTCCTGTTTTATAGAACTCCATAAACTTATCAAGACTCACCCAAATGGGTGGAGACATGTCATCACCTATTCCAGCTTAACAGCCACTCTTAATTAAATCACACCTCCAGGGAGATGTTCTGATTACAGATTCAAACATACAGTATTGAATAGGATTATTCTGCCTTTATAAAATGGGATTAGGATTAAAACATAGCTTTTCTAGGGTTCATACATCATTTCAAACCAGTACAGATATGTTCATATTTTCCATACTGTGTTTTTTAAACATTTTTTATCATGAAATATAACATATAGATAAAAAACAATAAATTTCAAAGTACATTGTAACAAGTAGTTATAGAACAGATATCAGAGTTCGCTATGGGCTCTAGTTCCATAATTTTAGAGCTTTCCTTCTAGTTGCTCTAAGATACTAGAGAATAAAAGAAATATCAGTATAATGGCTCAGCAATCATACTCATTGTTAAATCTTATCTTCTCTGTTATAATTCCTCCTTCTCCTCTGATCCTTCTCCCAATCTTTAGGGATATTTGGGCCATGTGCATTCTAACTTTTGATGTTGGAAAGGGTGTCAATAATATGGGATGGGGGATGGAACTAGTTGATGTTCTTAGAGAGGCTGGCCCCGCAGGGTTTCAGGACTTATCTGGCCTAGGGAACCCATCTGGAAGATGTAGGTTTCTGGAAAGTAATCTTAGTGCATGAAACTTTTGTAGGGTTAACAGGAATGGTTTTAGTTGGGGGTTGGCAAACCGTGGTAATTAGCAATATCTAACTGAAGCTTGCATAGGAGTAGCCTCCAGAATAGCTTCTTAACTCTATTTAAACTCTCTTAGCCACTGATACCTTATTTTATTACATTTCTTTTCCCCCTACTAGTCAGGAAGGCATTGTCGATTCCACTGTGCCAGGGTCAGGCTCATCCCTGGGAGTCATGTCCCATGTTGCCAGAAGAGACTTTCAATGCTGGATGTCATGTCCCACACAGCGGGGAGGGTAATGATTTTGCTTGCAGAGTTGGGCTTAGAGAGAGAGAGAGAGGCCACATCTGAGCAACAAGAGGTTTTCTGGAAGTAACTTTTAGGCATAACTATAGGTAGGCTTAACTTCTCCACTACAGAAATAAGTTTCACAAGAACAAGCCTCAAGATCAAGAGCTTGGCCTGTTGACTTGAAAGTCCCTAATGTTTGAGACAGTATTAACAGTTTCCTCAGTGGCAAAGGTTAATAGTTCCATATTTTTCCTCCCATCCCTGAAGGTACTTTGCCAATACTTTTAAATTATCTGCTGAACACACTCTGGAATGTATCCAGGTACTACATTAAACAGTACAGAATCATAAGCCCTCATTCCCATTCTGTGCTCCATGTCTTTGGGTTTTTTAAATGAGCTATCTGGACAGGTTCAGTTAGATTATGTCCTACAGAAAATTTAAGTTTTGGATAAAATAAACCTTACTTCCTTTGGTCTCATACAGCATGTGAAATTCTAAAATATAGATAATGTACCTTATCTATATATAGATAATGTACCTTACCTATATTCTGATGTACCTTAGACCCAACCCGATCAGCTTCATTCTTGTCTCTATTTGAATTCTGATTTATTTTTTGGTTACTTTAACAGTAGTTGTATGTAGCAATGCTGACTTTCAGAGCTGCAGAATTCCAACTCTTGAGTCTCAGACATTACACAGGTAGCCAAAGTTCCAGAGAGATACCAGGTTCTACCTATAAGTACTTTCTAAAAGAGACCACAGAATATTTGTTCTTTTGTTTCTGGCTTATTTTTCACTACATAATATCCCCAAGTTTCATTCACCTTGTTGCATGCCTCAAGATTTAGTTCCTTTCTATAGCTGCATAATTTTCCATCATATGTATATACCACAGTTCACCATTCTACTTCTCAATGTATCCTTCACCCTCCTCTATCCATTGGGCATCATGTATAATGTCCAAAGTAACAATTGTGTCTCACATTATGCTCATGTACAGTTTGTAAGCTGTCAGAATATGGTAAACTAGAACTGGAATAGACATGTCCAAACTAAGGCATCCAGGGAAAGATACCGTGACTCAAGAAAGGTGGGTCTAAAACACTTCCGTCAGCTGGGAAGGCACGTGGCTGATGTCTGCTTGTCCTTTGGCTTCTAATTTCAAACAGCTTCCCTGGGGGGGTGTTCTCTTTTTGCATTCCAAACCTCTTGGTTCCTGTTGACTCTGTCAGGTCTGTCATTTCATTTCTGAGGTTTCTCAAAAATGTTTCCCCTTTTAAAGACTCTAGTTAATCAAGACCCACCCTGAATGGCAGAGTCATATCTCCATCTGGAATAGCTATTAAAAAGGGAAATTTAAGAAGTTACAAGTTTACAGTTCTAAGGAAGTGAAAGTGTCCAAATTAAGGCACCAACAAGAGGTTACCTTCACTCAAGAAAGGCTGATGGGTCTGGAACACCTATGTCAACTGGGAAGTCACATGGCTGGCATCTTCTCGTCCCTTGCTCCTGGGCTCCATTGCCTTCCACCTCTGTTCCTGTGGGGGTTTCTCACTTTGCTTCTCTGGGGCTGGCTTTCATCTCTAGGCTCCTCTTGGCTCTCTCCAGGTTCTGGCTTCCTTAATATCTCATGGTGATACCTGCTGGGCTCCAAACATCTGTGTCTTTGTTCTCTGAAGCAACTGTTCCAAGCATCTACATCTGCGCTCTCAGCTCTGAAGCTTCTGTCATTTCTGACTCTCTCCAAAAAGTTCCCTATTTTAAAGGATTCCAGTAAACTAATCAAAACCCACTTGGAATGGGAGGAGTCACATCTCCATCTAATCAAAGGGTCATATCTCTGTGGAGATAATCTAACCAAAAGATTTCTGCCCTACAGCATTGAATTAAAAGAAATGGTTGCCTCCACAAGATTGAATCAAGATTAAAACATGGCTTTTCGGGGATACATATTTTCAAACCGGTACACCCCACTTAGTTGTACAATCACCAACACTCCCAATTTTAGACAATTTTCATTCTTCCAAAGAGAAAAATAACCAACAAACACATCATCACCAAATAGAAAATCCAAACCTCTCTTTAACTCTTGTCCCCCAACCCTATACCCCCAATTATTTACCCCTGTTATTGCTGTGGTACTGTTGATGTCTTTCTGGTAATATAGACCATAGCAGACCATTTATTGTTTGATATGTGAGTATATAATTTCATTCTATTGCTAATGGTTGTTTCTAGTTTTGGGCTATTATGAACCATGAATGCCATTATGGACATTCTTGATCATGTACATTTGTACATGGATAATTCTAGTCCGTATATCAGCAGAGTATCAGGGTTCCTTTTGCTCACGTTTTCTTCAAAAATGTCTTGTCTATTTGGTGGGTTTTAAAATTTTAATTGTCAAATTCTTGGTTTTATTTTGAAATAACTTCAAACTTACAGGACAGTTGCAAGAACATACAAAATCAATACAGAGAACTCCAGTATATCCCTGAATTAGTAGTCAGCATTCTCTAGAGAAACAGAACCAATAGCAGATATCTGTAAATATAAAATTTATAAAGGTGTCTCATGTAACCATGGAAATGGAAAAGTCCAAAATCCATAGGGCAGGCTGTGAAGCTGGCAGTTCTGTTGAAGGGTCTGGACGAACTCCACAGGAGAGGCTTGCTGACTGAAGAAACAGTGAAAAAGTCTCTCTTCCTTAAAAGTCTTCAGCTGATTGAATTATCTTGTTGGTGGGAGACACTTCTTAGTTGATCAAACATGCAATCAGTCACAGATACAATCAACTGACTGATAACAATCCCCTACCCAGATACCCAGATTTATCAGTTTTTAATATTTTGCCACACTAGTAATATCATTCTTCCTCTCTCTCTCCCTTTCTAGCTATACATCCATATACCCATTTATCCATGCATCCATCTCTTCATCTCTCCATCCTACCTATTTGTCTATTTCCTAAGCATTTGAGTAGGCTGCCTACAAGATGCTACTTGAACACATAATGCTTCCATGTGTATTTCCTAAGAACAAGGAGATCTACTTACGTAACTTCATTAAGTACATTTATTAAGTTCAAGAATTTTAACATTGATATAAAACATAACATTTTTTTTTCAATTGTCCCAAGAATGTCCTTTTGAGTATTTTCTCCTCAATTATTAGATTGAGTCCAGGATCATGTATTGCATTTGTCATTGTCTCTTCAGTCTCTCACTTTCTTATAAAACATATATATGACATAAAATTTCCCATTTCATTCACTTCTGTGCATACAATCCAGTGGGATTAACCACATTCACAATGTTATACTATCCTTATACCACCATTTATTACCAAGACTTTTCCATCACTACAAACAGAATTCCCCATTCCCTCCACCTTCCCCCATACCTGTATTCTATGCACTCCTATATCTATGAAGTTGCATATTTTAGTTATTCCATATCAGTGGAATCATACATCTATCACTGTGTCTGTTTTATTTCAGTCATGATGATGTCTTCAAAGTTCATTGATATCATTACATATACATCAGAACTTCATTCCTTTATAGTCGATCTATGGTTTTTTCATGTTTTGTTTACTTGAGAAATCCACATGACGTTTGTGGTGAACACAAACCATTTTACTGGATTTATGAGTTGAAGAATTGTTAAAATCTTCTTAAATTGGCAAAGTCACACGCTGAAGATAGTATATCATCTACATGGGGAGGATCACAATATAATTTATGCAGATAAACATAGATTTTCTTATTTTAATTGGCTCTTCAAAGACAGAAAGGATCTAGACATGTAGAAGCAGAGATTAAAGAGAAAACAAAAAATTTAAAAATACAGTAAAAAGCAGACACTTACTCCTTTCTAAGTTCTTGATAGTAATTAAGAGTTGGTTGAGAAGAGTTTAAAGAAGTCTGATATAGTTTAATATGTCAAAAATGCCACTATTATGGACTTAGTTCCCCACCCTTCCTTTGAGGGTTAAATGAGATAATTCTTGATAAATATTTAGCACAAAGCCAGGCACGAAGTAAGTAATCTGCAAATGTTTGGTTATTATTTGATATTCCAAGTAACAAGTCATTAAACATGAATGATCTAATTCCATTTCTACCTCAAGAGTATTTAAAAACTTAAACCTAACCATTCAAACTTCCAATCAGCTAAATCAAATACTGAATTACAGCTTTCCACACATTACTTAAAGGAAGAATTTTTAAAATAATTATAAGTTGAAGAAAGTGTTCATTGTAGAAAAACTAGAAAACAGATACAAAAATTAAAGTTTTTTTTAAAAATGACAAATGCCACCAATGTTAATATTTTGATGTATACTCTTCCAAGCCTGAGAAATTAAATTTTTAAGCTTATACTCCATAAACCTTTCAGTGTCACTGGCTTTGTTTCCCATTGATGCGAGTTAATTATATTTCTTTTTGAATGAGAACCTTCCTTTGCAAGATGTTTCCAGAGCACTGTTTCTCAAATTATGAAGTGGGTACAATTTCACTAGGATTTCGTTGAAATGCATATTCTGTTTCACTATGTCTGGGTTTGAACCTGAGAGTCTGCATTTCTAAAAGGCTCACCTATGCTGGTCCACAGACTATAAGCAACATTATCGGGCTTAAATTGAACCCTTTTCCATTTAATTTATGCGGATCTTAAAAACAGACAAGACACTCTTTTTTTTTTATAGTCCTTGAAGTACAAACTATCTGTTTCCAGTTGTCTGGGTTTTTTTCTCTTTCCTTTTTCTTTAATTTTTCTTGTGGTATTTATATAACATAACATTTGCTATTTTAACCACTTTCAAGTATGCAATCAGTAGTATTAAACACATTCACTACGTCATGCTACTATCACTACATCCATTACCAAAATTTTTACGTCACCCCAGAAACTATGAGCCCATGATGCTGATATCTGAACTCCTATCTTACAAACTGAGCAAAATCTCAAACTAGCTGCGGGGCAGGAGGAGGGACAACCTTGGCGTAAATCAAGAAGGGGAAGAGAGGAAGGCGGAACCAAAAGCGAGAGGAAACAGTTTACTAAGGAAGCAGAGGAGGGATTTCAAAAGTGAGGATAGACGGTTGGTTTTGCAGTGCGGACCGGAAGGACTTCAGGGAAGGCTTTGCACAATGGCGGGTCCTGTCGGCTTGCGAGAGCTTCTGATGGGGGCCTCAGCCTGGACAGGTTCCGAAAGTCCCAGCGGGTCCCCTACAGAGAGCGGAGGGAGCGCGGCTACCGGACCAGAGCCTCCGTGGAGGGAGGATGAGATCTGTGTGGTGGGAATCTTCGGAAAGACAGCACTGCGCCTGAATTCTGAGAAGTTCTCACTTGTAAATACGGTGTGCGACCGACAGGTCTTTCCCCTTTTTCGCCAACAAGATACTGGGGACCCAGAGCCTGGGATTAAGACTGAAGCTGGCGCTGTCGGAGAGGCGGGTGGAGCCGGAGACCCTGGGGCTGGGGAACCAGTTCTGGGAGGAGTAGCGGCCGGGGAGGAGAACCGAACGGAGCCAGGTGTCCAGGACTACAGCCTTCTGCAGGCCTATTACAATCAGGAAAGCAAAGTTCTGTATCTTCTTCTTACTTCCATTTGTGACAACTCACAGCTTCTCCGGGCTTGTCGGGCCCTTCAGAGTGGGGAAGCTGGAGGTGGCCTCTCTTTACCTCACGCAGAAGCCCACGAATTCTGGAAGCATCAGGAGAAGCTGCAGTGCCTCAGTCTACTTTATCTTTTCTCCGTTTGTCACATCCTGCTTCTTGTCCATCCCACTTGTTCCTTTGATATCACCTATGATCGGGTATTCAGAGCTCTGGATGGGTTGAGACAGAAAGTATTGCCCCTCTTAAAAACAGCCATTAAGGATTGTCCAATTGGGAAAGATTGGAAATTAAACTGCAGACCGTGCCCACCCAGACTTCTTTTCCTCTTTCAACTCAATGGAGCTCTTAAGGTAGAACCCCCCCGGAATCAAGACCCAGCTCACCCAGACAAGCCCAAAAAGCATTCTCCCAAGAGGAGACTGCAACATGCCCTGGAGGACCAGATCTATAGAATCTTCCGGAAGAGCCGTGTCTTGACTAATCAGAGCATCAACTGCCTCTTTACTGTACCTGCCAACCAAGCATTTGTGTACATAGTTCCTGGAAGCCAGGAGGAAGACCCAGTAGGCATGTTACTGGACCAGCTTAGGAGTCATTGCACTGTGAAGGACCCAGAATCTTTGCTTGTGCCTGCACCTCTTTCTGGGCCCAGGCGATACCAAGTGTTGAGGCAGCACAGCCGACAACAACTTTCTTTCCACATTGACAGCAGCAGTTCTTCAGGCCAGCTAGTGGATTTCACTCTTCGAGAATTCCTATGGCAGCATGTGGAGCTAGTCCTGAGCAAGAAAGGTTTTGATGATAGTGTGGGCAGGAACCCCCAGCCTTCACATTTTGAACTTCCCACATATCAGAAGTGGATTTCAGCAGCTTCAAAGCTGTATGAAGTGGCTATTGATGGGAAAGAGGAGGACATGGGGTCTCCCACTGGGGAATTAACATCTAAGATTTTAAGTAGTATTAAAGTCTTGGAAGGGTTTTTGGATATTGACACAAAGTTCTCAGAAAACCGGTGCCAAAAAGCTTTACCCATGGCCCACAGTGCCTACCAGTCAAATTTGCCCCATAATTACACAATGACTGTCCATAAGAATCAGCTTGCCCAGGCTCTTCGAGTGTACAGTCAGCATGCTAGGGGTCCAGCCTTTCACAAATACGCCATGCAGTTACATGAGGATTGCTACAAATTTTGGAGCAATGGTCATCAACTCTGTGAGGAGAGGAGTTTAACTGATCAACACTGTGTACATAAATTTCACTCATTACCTAAATCAGGTAGTGAAATTTTCTCAGCATTTTAAAATCAAGACTTTTAACTGTGTTCTTATTCTTGGTTTAAGATAGTTTGTTCAATACATACTGATATTTTAAAGAGAGAATCCAGTAGAAATTTAGGGAATCAGTGACGTAAGTTTTTGTTCCTTTTTCCATAAAAGGAAAATATTAGCAGTAACTACTAATTATTTTCTTGTATTTAATACTACTGGATTAGTAACTGAGAACTATTAGATTAGTGCAAAGTTTCATAAACTTCCTATTAACATTTTTATCTTAGAAGATTTATTGAACCAAAATAAATATAAGAAAGTATAAGGTAATGTTGATGAGATGGCAAGAGGAGGAGAAATTCACTTAGAAACCCTAAACTTTAGAATAAAAAGATAAATTGTTTTATGTACTTTGACTTGTTTCTTCTGTTATGTGTTTAGTTAAGGTTTTTGTGGGGTTTTGTTTTTGTTTTTCTTCCAATCTCCAAAGAACTATTTGGAGACATTTTGGGGTTAGATGTGATAGAATATAAATTAAATTAATTTTTGCATTGTGTTTGTGAAATTAATAATGACTTATTATTTTTTAGGAGAAAAACCAGAAGCTGATAGAAATCCTCCTGTGCTATATCACAATAGTAGAGCTCGATCCACTGGTGCCTGTAACTGTGGCAGGAAACAAGCACCTCGAGATGATCCCTTTGATATCAAGGCAGCTAACTATGACTTTTATCAGGTATAATCTAAATTTTTCTTCCTTCTCTTGACTCTCTTTTTTTAGCTAAATACCATCTGAGTAAAAGTACATATTTTCAGAAGCAAAATATCTGGAAAAGCAGATGTGACTGTGTGATGTGAACAGGGTAAAATACTATATGTGTACTTATTTGGTTTACATATTGAGAGTGAAGAATGTATTATTTTAAATGAAAAGGCTTTTTTTTTTCCTTCCTAGCTTCTGGAAGAAAAATGTTGTGGAAAATTGGATCATATCAATTTTCCAGTATTTGAACCAAGCACTCCAGATCCTGCTCCTGCCAAAAATGAATCCTCTCCTGCCCCTCCAGATGTAGATGCTGATAAACTTAAAGAAAAAGAACCTCAAACCCAAGGAGAGAGCACAAGCCTGAGTTTAGCTTTGAGTTTAGGCCAGTCCACAGATAGTTTAGGTACCTATCCAGCTGATCCACAAGCAGGAGGAGATAATCCAGAAGTACATGGTCAAGGAGAGGTAAAAACTGAGAAAAGACCAAACTTAATTGATCGGCAGGCATCTACAGTTGAGTATCTCCCAGGCATGCTACATTCAAATTGCCCCAAAGGCCTCCTACCCAAATTCTCCAGCTGGTCTTTGGTGAAACTAGGTCCTGCTAAGTCATATAACTTTCATACAGGTTTGGACCAACAGGGCTTTATTCCAGGAACAAACTATCTCATGCCTTGGGACATTGTCATCAGGACCAGAGCTGAAGATGAAGGAGACTTAGACACAAATTCTTGGCCTGCTCCGAATAAGGCTATTCCTGGAAAGAGAAGTGCAGTTGTAATGGGAAGAGGAAGACGGAGAGATGACATAGCCCGAGCTTTTGTGGGCTTTGAATATGAAGACTCTCGAGGTCGGAGATTCATGTGCTCAGGACCTGACAAAATAATGAAAGTAATGGGAAGTGGGCCAAAGGAATCAGCTTTAAAAGCTCTCAATAGTGATATGCCCTTATATATTCTGTCATCATCTCAGGGTCGAGGGCTAAAACCACATTATGCTCAACTTATGAGGCTTTTTGTTGTGGTTCCTGATGCTCCTTTACAGATAATACTAATGCCTCAGGTAAGAAGCATGATCCCCCCACACGCCAATACACACACATATATACATGAACGAAAAATGCAGATGCTTATTTTAATTGTTTTAAAAGTACAGGATAGTACCAAAACTATTTATTTCATTAAACAGGCCTGAAGTGTTAATGTTTAAAATGTTTATTGAAACTAATTAATTAATTTGAAATTAATTGTTTAATGAAACTGATTATTTCATTAAACAGGTCTTAAATGGTAATATTTTAAAATCTTAAACATTAAACATGTCTTAAATGTTAAGTACCTTGTATATCTAATATTCAGTTTCTTAAAAAATAAATTGTAGATATATTGATAACATCATTTGGTTCAGAACTAGAGCTTTAAGTTAAAAATCTGTAGAAAATCAGTTTATTTGAGACTAAATAATGGAATATTGAATGTGATTAAAGTTAGGAGTGTTCCCATACTTGGTTTATCTCATATGATCTTTGAACCTATTGTTTGTTTATGTAAAAATACTAAAATTACCTGTTTTTTCCAGGTTCAGCCGGGTCCACCACCATGTCCAGTATTCCACCCAGAAAAACAAGAAATCACACTCCCACCTGATGGCCTCTGGGTTTTGAGGTTTCCTTATGCATATGTGACTGAGCGAGGACCTTGTTTCCCTCCTAAGGAAAATGTACAGTTAATGAGTTACAAGGTGCTCCGTGGGGTTCTTAAAGCAGTAACTCAATAAGTGTTTCCACCCACTTTAGTTCCTGAACTTGAACTGGAATTTGTTTTTGGCATGTATATCTTCTTTTTTCTTTGTTTTTGTACATGTATACTATGTTTTCTTGAACCCAAAAATGTTTTGGTTACAGGAGTACAGTATTTGGACAATAAATTTCACATTATTTCAAGATATTGTTGATATTTATTGGAATGGGGCTACAGCTTCCTAATAAAGACTGGTTGTTTTAGAAAAAAGGACATAAGATACCTGGTTGACCCCTGCATTATCTCTTTTCTGTTTCACTGTCCATAATAAAACAAGTTTTTATCAAAACTGAGTGTTGTATAACCATGTTTAGCCAAACCTTGTTATTGCTAAACCTGATGTTGTTTTAAAAAAGATGCTGTTCCTGAAATGATCCTTAAAGCAAGATGATCCGTTGGCTCTATGGTAACAGTCTGAAGATTTGTTTGACTAAATTGCAAAACACAATTGTTTGTTTCACAATTGTGGTACCTGAGTTAGATTATTTTGGTACCATTTCATTCTTGAACTGATCGGAGAACAGATTTTAAATTAATGTTACCTGTACTAAAAATTTTAATCCGAAATATTAATGCATGCTTTATTCTTTAAAATTACCAAACTTTGAAACAATTGCTAAGTGATAAAGTTCTTTTCAAACTATGATCACTTTCATCAGCATCAAGATGGTGACAGGGTTATATCACCAATTAGGTAAGAGTACTGACTAAGTTAATGTACCAAAACTCTAATTTAAGTAATAATGTTTTCCTAGACACCTGAATTTAAAAATGCTGGCCCAAAAGAACTGCAGATTTTTAGATTCAATGTATATGAAATAAGTGTGTGTGCTTTTTAGTATAACCTGCTACCAGCCTAAAACAATTATTTGGTTTTTAATTTGAAGAAACACAGAGAGAAATGTATTTACATAGCAGCCAATATTTCAAGCTGTAATTTAATTAGGTGTATTCATACTGTGATTTATACTGTTTGATTAAGAAGGAGCATGTAAACCAGCATGAATTAGTATTTATTCTTACCTCAATCCTTATTTTTCATATCAGTTTTAAAAATCATATATTCTCTTGTACTTAGCAGTCTTGTTGGTTTTTAACAAATAGCACAATATTTGGGAAATGCAGCTAGATTGTTCTGTAGGACATGTACCAATTACTATTTTTAATATCCTCTAAGATTTGAATAACACATTATAAAATTGTAGTCCAGAGGAACTGTAAAAGACTGGTTTGTAAGAACAGTAGGTTTCTGAAGAGCAAACCTGTGTCTTTACTTTGTTTCCATTTTGGTATCAATATTCTGTATGGAACAACTTTATACTTCTGTTTGAATTAATAAATTATTTTCCCTGATTATTTTTGGTTGTAGAAGCCACCCTAATTTATAGTTCTATAGTTTTTAATACCAGATTTTTATGTTATTTGTATTTATAGCCCCCTTACAAGCAGAAGAAACACTTCTTCATGTTTGTTTTTATCCATAATAAATTTACAGAGTGCTGCATTAGAGAAACATGGATTATACAATTTGTTTTGCTTACCACCTTTCTCTAGTCCTGTATTACTTCTGTAGCAGTACTTGCCTTGTCCCTTTCTTAGTAAGTTTCAAATTGATTCTTTTTTAATAATCACTGGGTCAGGGGACATCCTTTGGCCTATTGGTAAGTCTATTGATATGTTCATGAAATATTGTATATAATTAAACTTTTTAGAAAGTAAATCATATCTTACATTAGAGACCCCTATACTACTTAACCAGTGGATCTGTGTCTTAGTTAAAAAAAAAAAAGACAACTTTCAAGGAATGGAAGACAAAGGAAATGAGAAAAAAGGCTACTAGGGAAGCTTGATTCATAAATAACAATTGCTACTGTATTAGATGACATACAATTATAATAGTTATTTCATGAATATCCATTCATTAGGTACTTTGTTAAGCATTTTATATTACCTCTAATCCTGAAAACAGTGTAAGACAGATATGATCCTTATTTTATAGATGAGGACACATAGCTAGGACACATAGCTAGGGAATAGCAAAGTCAGAATTTAAATTTATGACTCTGATTTTGAGACTATTCTTTCTACTTTTATACACTGCCTTCTTAGAAAATAGAAGAATAAAAACTGCATGCCAGATGCTCCAACGGAATATTTTGGCTCTGGTCTTAAGACATGAATGGGTGAGTTTATTCTCTTTAATCACTGAAAAATTAGGTATGATACCCCCCAAAATCTTAGTTTCCTTTATGTGTGAATCTCGAATTGGAATCTTTATATTTTCATAAATGATACTCTCTTGTTCCATATTTTCTCCCATATAAAATAGTACTATAGGAGATTAAAGCCAAAAAGATTTGACTCTACCAGTTAAAAACCTTGGGTAACTTACTTAGTTTCTGACTATTATTTTCTGTAAAATGATCATGATAATTCCTAGTTATCACAGAGGATTGTTGTGAGGATTAAAGGAGTATATATAAAACTAATAGAGCAGCACATACATACATTCTTTTTTTTAAAATTTTTTTATTAATCAAAAAAAAGAAATCAACACAACATTTAGAAATCATTCCATTCTACAAATGCACTCAGTAATTCTTAGTATCATCACATAGATGTATGATCATCATTTCTTAGTACATTTGCATCGATTTAGGAAAAGAACTAGCAAAACAGCAGAAAAAGATATAGAATGTTAACATAGAGAAGAGAATTAAAATAATAATACTAATAATATATATATATAAAAAGGAAAAAGACAAAAACAAAAGATTCAAACAAACAAACAAAAAACCATATTTCAGGTGCAGCTTCATTCAGTGTTCCAACCTAGTTACATTACACTTAGGTATTATTGTGCTGTCCATTTTTGAGTTTTTGTATCTAGTCCTGTTGCACAGTCTGTATCCCTTCAGCTCCAATTACCCATTATCTTACCCTGTTTCTAACTCCTGCTGGTCTCTGTTACCAATGATATATTCCAAGCTGATTCTCGAATGTCGGTTCACATCAGTGGGACCTTACAGTATTTGTCCTTTAGTTTTGGGCTAGACTCCCTCAGCATAATGTTCTCTAGGTCCATCCATGTTATTACATGCTTCATAAGTTTAGTCTGTCTTAAAGCTGCATAATATTCCATCATAGGTATACGCCACAGTTTGTTTAGCCACTCGTCTGTTGATGAACATTTTGGCTGTTTCCATCTCTTTGCAATTGTAGATAATGCTGCTATAAACACTGGTGTGCAAATGTCCGTCTGTGTCTTTGCCCTTAAGTCCCTTGAGTAGATACCTAGCAGTGGTATTGCTGGGTCGTAATCCATTCTGCCATTCTATGTCTTTTGATTGGGAAATTCAGTCCATTAACTTTTAGTATTATTACTGTTTGGATAATATTTTCCTCTACCATTTTGGCTTTTGTATTATATATATCATATCTGATTTTCCTTCTTTCTACACTTTACTCCATGCCTCTCTCTTCTGTCTTTTCGTATCTGACTCTAGTGCTCCCTTTAGTATTTCTTGCAGAGCTGGTCTCTTGGTCACAAATTCTCTCAGTGACTTTTTGTCTATAAATGTTTTAATTTCTCCTTCATTTTTGAAGGACAATTTTGCTGGATATAGGAGTCTTGGTTGGCAGTTTTTCTCTTTTAGTAATTTAAATATATCATCCCACTATCTTCTAGCTTCCATGGTTTCTGCTGAGAAATCTACACATAGTCTTATTGGGTTTCCCTTGTATGTGACAGATTGTTTTTCTCTTGCTGCTTTCAAGATCCTCTCTTTCTCTTTGACCTCTGACATTCTAACTAGTAAGTGTCTTGGAGAACGCCTATTTGGGTCTATTCTCTTTGGGGTGCGCTGCACTTCTTGGATCTGCAAATTTAGGTCTTTCATAAGAGTTGGGAAATTTTCAGTGATAATTTCTTCCATTAGTTTTTCTCCTCCTTTTCCCTTCTCTTCTCCTTCTGGGACACCCACAACACGTATATTTGTGCGCTTCATATTGTCATTCAGTTCCCTGATCCCCTGCTCAAGTTTTTCCATTCTTTTCCCTATAGTTTCTGTTTCTTTTTGGAATTCAGATGTTCCATCCTCCAGTTCACTAATTGTAGCTTCTGTCTCTTTAGATCTACCATTGTAGGTATCCATTGTTTTTTCCATTTTTTCTTCTTTGTCCTTCACTCCCATAAGTTCTGTGATTTGTTTTTTCAGATTTTCTATTTCTTCTTTTTGTTCAGCCCATGTCTTCTTCATGTCCTCCCTCAATTTATTGATTTGGTTTTTGAAGAGTTTTTCCATTTCTGTTCGTATATTCAGCATTAGTTGTCTCAGCTCCTGTATCTCATTTGAACTATTGGTTTGTTCCTTTGACTGGGCCATATCTTCAATTTTCCGAGCGTCATCCATTATTTTCTGCTGGTGTCTGGGCATTTGATCAGATTTCCCTGGGTGTGGGACCCAGCTGGTTGAAAGCTTTTTCTGTGAAATCTCTGGGCTCTGTTTTTCTTTTCCTGCCCAGTAGGTGGCGCTCGTGGCGCTCATCTGTCTGCACGGCAGTCGGCCCAGGAAACCGCGCGTGGAGGCGGGGGTTGCTGGCCGCCGCGGCTTGGGAGAGTGCTGGTCCTAATTGCCCAGCTGGCCCGAAACACCAAGCATGACGGGAGGGCCCCGCTATCCAACGTTCCCAGTCAGACCGGGGAGCCACGTGCGTGGAGGGGACCCCAGTCGCCAGCCGCCCCGGCCGGGAAAACGCGCGCCCCTCGGGTATCTCACCGCAGCAGATTCTCCCTGCCCGTTCAGCTGTTCCAGAATGGGGTACGCTGTCTTTTTGGTCTCTGTCGTGACTCCGGGAGCTGTTTCGTATTGTTTCTGTTTCTTTAGTTGCTTTTCTGGAGGAGGAACTAAGACCCGCGCGTCTTACTAAGCCGCCATCTTCTCCGGCTCTCTTTTACAGGTATTTTCTTCTCTGTTATAACTCCACCTTTTCCTTTGATCTTTCTTCCAATCTTTAGGGGTGTCTGGGTTATGCCCGTTCTAAATTTTTCATGTTGGAAAGGGCTGTCGATAACATGGGATAGAGGGACAGAATTAGTTGTTCTGGAGAAATTGGCCACTCTGCATTTCAGGACTTTTCTGGTCCAGGGCCCCATCTGGAGGGTGTAGGTTTCTGATCACGTGCTCGGGCCTCCGGGAGCGCCACATCGCCAGCCGCACCCCTCCACCTCCACCCTGCCCACGTGCCATACATACATTCTTGATAATAATTATAATTTATCTCAAATTTCCTTCTTTAAAATATCGCATAATTATAGCAATTTGAGGGATGGTGAATAAGTCCGGGTTAGTTTTAGTCCTACTTTATGTAATCATGTAAACATTCTAGTGCTTTGCCTGGTACATGTAAAACTCGGGTAAGCGCCACAATTTTTAACAGTTTTGTAGACTTAGTTTGTACCTTTTTATACCTTTTCTTGGTCTTTTCCAAGCTGGACTTAGTTTTTGTACGTTTATGCTTTATATATAGTAGCCTCTAAAATCCCTTGGCTATTTAATTGCCCTTTTTTTTTTTTTTTTACCAGCCACAACTTTGTATCTGTTCTAAAATGTGGGAAATAAAGTACTTATTAGTTTATAGGTTGGAATTCTCCAAACTTTTTGCACAAAAGCCAGCTGATATTTTATGTTTAATTTTCAGTACTGTTCATATTGTTTATCAGCCCACGTCAGCACAGCAGCTCACTGGTTTGATGTCTTTAGGAAATAGTCTGGTGTGACTTCTACCCTCTTGGACATTGCATCCCATCTAAGCTTCAGCTTATTCATCCATAAAATGGGGAAAATATTTCCCCTGCCTACCTCAAATAATAGCTAAGGTTTAAACATTTAAAGTAAGACAATGGCGGGTGCAAGGGTAGTTCCCGCCTGCCATGCAGGAGCCCCAGGTTCAATTCCTGGCTCCTGCACTTCTCCCCTTCCCCCACCCCCAAATTTTTTTCAACAAATGATGCTGCAATAATAGCATAGACTCATGGAAAAAGAATGAAATGTGACCCCCCACCCCATACAGCATACATAAAAAAAAAAAAAAAGATCATGCTCATGGAAGTCCTTCGTATATTCTAAAGTACCTCATAAATATAAAGGATAATTATTACTCCTTTGCTTGTTACTGATAGTTCAGATCCAATTATATTCTAAATACAATTTAAATATTTTTCCAAAACTTTCCACAGTAGAAATGATTCTGCTCATATGTATAGCAATGAAAATATTTTTCTATTTGAACAGTTATAAACATTTCTAAAGTATACATTGCATCCCATGGTTCCTTTTTTTTTTATTATAAAACCTTAACAAATAAATGTACATTCTCGACGTACAAACATTCCATTCATGGTGTACAATCAATGGCTCACAGTATCATCACATAGTCGTGTATTCATCACCATGATCATTTTTTTGAACATTTGTATCACTCCAGAAAAAGAAAAACCTCATACATACCATAACCCTTACCCTTCCTTCTCATTGACCCATGGTTCCTTTTTATTGCAAACATTCTAGAGGACTATATCAGTTGGCTATTACTTCCTTTTCTCCTATCAAATTATATGTACTTGAGCATTGAACTGATTTTATCACAGCAATTTTCTCAATATAAAAGTGAGTATACTGAGTTTATAATTCCATTTAAAATATTGTCTTTGTTTTTGAACATAGCTTTGTAGTTTTTGTGAAACTAATATATGGGCATTGTGTCATGATTTTTTTAACTTTTTTTTTTTTAACAAAGGTAAGAGTAAGTTACCTGAATTCTATTGCTCTGAGTTAACTGGTAATATTACAGTGAATATCCATAGCACATATAAATATGTATTCATTTTAATATAATTGGAATCTTAGAATACATATTCTGTAATTTGCTCTTTTCACTCAACAATATATGGTAAAAAAAAAACAATATATGGTAGACATTTTTCCTTGTCAATAAATGTAAGTCTTTATCATCATTTTTTATGTCTGCATAGTTTTCATTATCATTATTTACTTAACCTGTTCTTTATTGTTGGATTTAGGGCTTCTACAAACAATGATGAATACTTGTGAAATTTTCTTTGTAGAATAAACTCCTAGACCTAGAAATGATGGGTCAAGGAATGTACACAATTTATGTTTTCATACATATTACTAAATTGCTCCTACAGAAAATTGGCCCATGCTCTAACCTATTATCAGATTCCCTTATTCATAGTTGGAAATCCTGTTGGCAGTCTCTCAGTACATCAGCATAGTAGCAATTTAGTACAGTAGTTTTCTTACTTTGAACAGTAGTATCACAACTAACTCATGAGCTTCTTCAGAATTCTGGGGTTTGTTTGTGCCTTCTGGTCCTAGTAATATGTGTCCCTCATCATTTGCCTCTACTGTCTAGAACACTAGTGATTCAGACAGTACAATTTTACATGAGATTGAAATGACAAGGAATTGTTGGACTAGAACCCAAGTGTTCTTTTCACTGCTTCTTGGATCTGCCGAGTCTGATATGCTTCAAAGGACAGTTTTGAAGTAGGAATTTCCCTTATGGTATATTCCATAAAGAGCAAGACTATTTGTTTCAAGAAAACTGATGCTATTTCCTCTTTAACTTCTTGACCAGAATGAAATAGCAATATCAGTCACTAGATGTAAAGTCTTGGGCAAACTACTTACTTTTTGTACTTTAATTTTACCTCATTAGATCCTCATAACTGCCCTGTGAAATTAGATACTACTACAGCCATTTTACAGATGTAGAAACTGAAGCTGAAACTAAGTGGTATGCCAAAGTCACTTAGCTTGTAAATGGTATACCTACGTATAAGGAGTCTTAAGTCTAGAGATCTTTTTTGCTAATCTACAGGTACCTCCATATCTGATAGTTACCTATTTTTAGTTAATGTTTATTTTTCTGGTAATAGTTATCAAATACATGTATGTGTCTGTGCTCATTCTAAGTAGTTGTCAATAAATTTAAAGAAGAGTTGCCATCAGGTGATATTTTGGAAAAGGGAAACAGAAACTTACATATCAGCTGATCTTTATGATATAGTTTGATATAGTTCTTAAACCTTAACAGACGGTTTTTCAATCTAAGTTTTCTTAAAATGTTTTACTTTTTTAAAGTTTGGTTTTATTTGGACATTTGTACACTTAGTTCTTTTTCTTCTAAAAGGCATTTACCATTTCTTTGGTATATGGGGTCAGATCAAGAAATAGTTTGCTCATGGTAAACTGATGCAAAAGTCATTTCCAGCTACTTTTTTTATTCCCCAGCTACTTTTTTAAACCTAATGAAGACCCATTTTTCAATAATCTTCTAAATTTTGTTTACTCCTCTTAAAGATAGACTTTTTAGGAACAATAGCATGTATTATTAGCATAGAAGTAATCATCTATTCAAAATTCTCTTATTTTACAGACAAAAGTAAGAGAAAATGAGTGATTTTATCCAAGGCTGGAGCAAGAATCACAAGATTTTAAATACTCGCTCTGCATTCCTCTTCTGTGGGAGACATTTACTTGCAAATTGTCTCCTTCAGCTCTGGATGCTTTTGCCTTTTATTGTGTTCTTATTGTTTTAGTAGTTTGCAATGTGTATGATAAAAGTGAAACAAATAGGGCCTTCTGGAATTTAGTTGCCAGTCTTTCTAGGATATTTAAGTGATATCCTAAAATCTTGCCAGCGTTTCCTTATTTTAAATGAGATTTTCAGTCAACAAATATTTGAGTCCTGACGTGCAGGTGGCACGGGGAATTGCATTTTCACAGTGAATTGAAGGAGGAGAGGAGTCGGTTTCTTAAATATTTGACTAATAAACTAGTACCTTTAACTGTATATGACAACAGGGAAAATTTTTCCTTGGCTAGACAAACTGAGGGGTTTATTATTTGTTTAAGCAAACGTTAACACCTCCATCAGTAGCAATTCGTTATATTTCCTAGAATAGGGGCTAAGAAATACCTTGGAGTCTTTCCTTCCTGATGTGATTTCCCAATTATGTCATACCTTCCTGAGGCTGCACTTAAATCCCACTTTTCTGCATGAGCGATGGCGAAGGCACTGGCAGGTTTCCAAACGTCTGCCTCAGTTGGGAATTTCTTCCAAATGTTGCTGTCAGACCACAAAGCTAGCTGGTAAAGTGCTCACAACCGAACTTCAGAAGGCGCCTACCCAGGAGCCAGAGCGCGCCTGCGTGTAGGAGCCCCTTTGTTACTCCGGCGCTGGGGTCTGGCTGCGCCTGCGTGGTGAGCCGGCAGGGACAACTGCGCTGCGCGACTGGCACCAGCTGGGGGCGAGCAGATCTCCGACAGTCGCCGCCGCCGCCGCAGCCGTTGCGACCATCGCAGCGGAGTTCAGAGGGCCCGGAGGTGGGGGACTTCCCACGCTGGGACTGAGATGTCGTCCACCGCAGCGTTTTATCTTCTCTCCACCCTGGGAGGGTACTTGGTGACCTCATTCTTCTTGCTCAAATACCCGACCCTGCTACACCAAAGAAAGAAGCAGCGATTCCTCAGTAAACACATCTCTCACCGTGGAGGTGAGAGGGGTCCCCAGAACCCGATGGCAGAGGGGGAGAAGCTTTTTTACCGACTAGAGCTGAGGGTCTGTTGGATTTTCGAAAAAGGCAGGCGGATGGAAATAGCGTAAGAGTTTGAGGAGGAAAGCGAGTGTGTGCAGAGAGGACATCCCCGGAGGTGAAGACGGTGTGAAGGGGGAGGTCTCTGAGGGAAGAGAAGGAGTCTTGAGGCAGAGCCAGGGTGGTCACGGTGATGGGGTCTCTCCAGGGCAGAGGGTGCGGTATGAGGGGTTCTGTGAAGGAGGAAGGAGCAGGGTGACAATGAGAGGTAGATAGACGGAGCGTTTCTCGGTGGGTGTTTAAGGATAATCGCAAGGTCCCATCACAGCTGCGAGACACATTGGGGGAGCGCGGTGCAAGACTGGCGTACCCAGCCTGGGGAGCTGGGTGCTCACGGCTCGGACAGCGAGCGGGTGGCTGAGCGTGTGGGGAGAGCCTGAGTGATGAGCTTGGGCACCTGAAGGCTTCCAGGGCTTGGGAACAAGATGAAGCCCGTGCAGTGCTGCATGCAGCCCGGGTATGTGTAGTCCCCGGGGGCAGGTGCTGCCCCCACGCTTTGAACACTGCTGAAAGCGGTGGCCCAGAGTCACACAGAGGAAAACCGAGGCCCATTGTCGGGGGACACTTCCCAAGGTCACCGTGGGAACTTGGGCAGGAATGGGAAAAGAACTGGAGTGACCTGGCTCCCAAGGCTGCAAACCTTGCACCTATTTTATTGAGCCTCACTCTGCACCTCGCGGTGACATGTGGATATCTAAACGGCTAAAAGATGACTTAGTTTATGACAGGACATTATTGTTTAAGGAACACAAAGACAAATTTCTTTTGGAAAAGTGTCTTGCTAAAAGGAGTCTAGGCAGTCCACCCTCTAATTTTCCAGGTTACAGCCCAAATCTTTTCTTCTTCATTATTGGATAATAATGTGTCTTCATTGCATTTCAAGGATGATGTACGAAATGTTGTGAGATGGGATTATTTCAGTCCATTTTAACTGTTCTTTAGGGATGAATTTCAAAAACCAGATTAAAATTGCTTGGGATTTACTGTCTAAATCTTAAACTGGTAAATTCTAGGAGATTACATTCTAAAATTCAATTCAGTACCAAACACCTTTTCTAACAAGAATTGTCATCCAGGACTAAAATTTAAAATGTCACAGAAATACATAACCTGTACAATTTTGTAGTTATAGTTTTGAGTAGTAATCCTAACCTCCTGCTCATGAAAAGCATCAAATATTTAAAGGGTTACCAGCTATAAAGTGCCATGTTATTGCTTATTTGGTTTATTTGTGTTTTAATACGTGATTAAGCTGTGAGATGACATGACTAATGTACCTTCAACCATTCGAACCAAGAACTGTTAGTGTTTAAGATGTTACCACAGAAGCAATTTTCAGCGTTTGTAGTCCTATTTTGGGATTATGCAGTACCCATTGTAGTTACCAATTTATAAAAAGAAAAGTGTGCTTATTAAAACAAAAAAAAAGGCTTAAAAAAACAGATTCTCTAAAATCTATGTTGTCATTAGGTATGTTCTAAATTTTATATTAGGAGAAATACATATTAGTGTTTTAATATTTGTGACACTCTACAGGTGAAAAAAAGATGAAGTCCAAAGAGGTTAAAAAATGTGCCCTACAGGGTGGGCTATGGTGGCCCAGCAGGCAGAGTTTTCACCTGCCCTGCCAGAGACCCGGGTTCGATTTCCCATACCTGCCCATGCAAAAAAATAAAAAGGGCTCAACAATGCAACAAGTACCAAAGCTAGGATAAGTTAGGCCTCTGATACTCATTTACTGTTGGGAAATATTTCTTAAATATTTTATCCTTATGTATTAAGTCTTTTCAGTGGTTTCAGTTTAACCCCTTCTATAACAATTTCCATTCATTTTTTATAAATCTGGCATTAATATTTCTATATTCAAAGATGTAACTGAGAACCTTGTTAAAGATCTGCAGACTCAAAATCTGTTTATTTACCTGCATGATGGTCCTAAAAGCACCTGAGAGTAAGTTCTCATCTCTTAGTGATTAATAGGCTTTTGTTGAATATGTCCACCAAAGAATACAGTTGATTCGAGAGATATAGAGGAGACATTTACTAAAAAAGCATTTTGTAATTCAAGATAGTAAGTCTATGGAAAATAAGACATAGTTGACTAGAAAGAGTTCAGCTCCTCCCTTGCATTTTATTTTTGAGTTGGACTGATCAGAGATTTAGTCTCTGTGTGCAAATTGTTAACATTTGGGCTTATTATCTCTTCCTGTAACTGCATGTACCTCAGATTCCATGTAACTAGATTATTGACCATTCCAAAATTGAAACACTGATTATTATATGTACATAAAGTATATATACCTGAATTGGTATAACCTGAATCACTTAAGGTCTACTACATTATATCTACACAAAAACATTATGATAAAGACTTAGACAACCTGAATCAGATTCTGGTGCTACAAGTAGTTAGCCTTAGGAATAAGCCTTAGTTTCCTTATCTCTAAAATGGGGACTTTTTGCCTTACCTGTTACGTCTTTGGGTTGTTAAATGGATCAGGTATATTAAAAGCACTTTGAAAACTAAAATTGCTTAGAAATATAAGTGTGGATTCAGAGGATCTGCAGTTGTATTTTGCAATAAAACATAGGATTATAGAGAAAGAATGAGCTTATCCTATACTTACATTTCCAAAGTTGTAATACATTTGCGTTTTACTAAGATGAATTATTATTTTTTTTTGGGGGGGGGTGCATGGTCCGGGAATCAAACCCAGGTCTCCCGCATGGAAGGTGGGCATTAAGATGAATTATTTTTGAGAATAGAAAAATACTCTTTCAAAAATTAAATGATATAGGCTTTGTTCTTACCTCTTTAGGGCGTACATGAAATTACATTATATTGTAATATGATTTGTTATTATATCAGCTTCCCTTACAAGACTGGGAGTTCTTCAAGGGTAGGGATAAGGTTTTATTAATTCTTTTGTCACTAGCCACTAGCATAGATGCTAACATATAGCAAAAATAATAGCTAATTATCTGCCGACTAACTATTGAATGCTAGATGCTTTCCACATGTTTCTCAAATCTATTTGGACAAAAAAATTTTTATAGTTATAATTATTTATGAAACACTAATAGAATGACAGATATATCCTTTGGATTAAATGGAAAGCAAGCAATAGTCTCAAAAGGCCATTTACTTAAATATTGTTTGAAATTTTGAGATTTATTGATATTTTAATTTATATTTTTCCCAATTGCATAAATAACTCATGTTCAGGGTAGAAAACATAGAAATGAAAAAAGAAAAATAAGTTCTTAAAACTTTATTATCTGGGTTAATCTCTGTTATTATCTTGAGGAAGTATACCCTTTAATATATAGTTTCCTATGTTTGGAATCGTACTTGTATATACATTTATTAAAAATACCTACTGAGTTAGCTAAAGAAATAAGGACAGCAGGGAAACAACTTATTTTAATCCTCCCTAACCTATCTGTGTACCAATTGAATTAAGCAAGAAGCTTTTTAAAAGAGTGCTGTTTATTAGGTTTCAGTAACCAAAGAATAAGACAGTAGCTACAAGTGATCAAATCCCCACCTTGCCTCCTAATTTTTCTTCCTTGGTCTCAAAGCAAAGTATTGTTACAATTTGGGCATCCTGCCACAGATTGATTTGGAAGGTGATGAGTTTGAGGAGAAAGGTTGCTCTTGGACAGTGCTGAGCCCAGCTGTGTCTGGGCCCTTAACTTTAATTGGTTATTCAAGGAGGAAACTGATAAACAATGAGAATCTCAAGGTGTCACTAGAAGTAGCATTCTGTTGCTGCACCCTGGAACATGCCCCATGTCAGGTTATTGATTCTCTTCAACTCTTGTTCCCACATTCCTATTATCAGGGAATCCTCCTCACTTAAAAAAAATTTTTTTTAATTGTAAAATATAACATATATACAAAACAAAAAAGAAAAAAAGCAGTAATTTTCTAAGCACATCACTGAGTTTGTCATGGACGACCATTCCGCCATCTCAGATTTTTCCTTCTAGCTGCTCCAAAACACTGGAGGCTAGAGGAATATTAATATAGTGATTCAGTAGCCATACTCGTCTGTTAAATCCTATTTTCTCTATTATACCTCTTCTTTCTCCTTTAATCCTTCTCCCAACCTATAGGGAACTATGGGCAATGCCTGTCCTGACTTTCATGTTAAGAAGAAGTATCTCTAGAAAAGCATAAAAAAAGAAGGGGTATCTCCCTGGTTTTTGAAAAGTGAGGACCTTATTCCAATGGTTTGCTCATTCCTACTGATGGCATATTAGCAATGGAGTAATTTATCATTTATTTAATAGTACTTTTGTACTTAATAAAGCAAGCTTTAGTAAACTTGAAACTAAATTTTATTTATTTCCATTGGACAACTTATATATACCTTAAACTTTTTAACAATACATAAGCCTTAATTTAAAGATACTTTATTGCTAAAAAATGCTAACCATCATCTGAGCCTTCAGTGAAATGTCGATGTTGATGATTGCTGATTGATTGGGTTGCTGACGGTTAGGATGGCTGTGGCAATTTCTTAAAGTAAGACAGCAATGAAGTTTGCCTCATCAGTTGACTCTGTTACCAGACAAAGGTGGGGGATTCTTTTGCTCTATGTTCAAATGACCAATTCCTGAGCCACTGGGATTTCAAAGAGAGAAAAAGTTTACTACTAGGCACATAACAGGAGATCAGATGGCCTATCAGCCCAAAATCTGTCTCCTGGAACTGCAGTAATTCTGATAGTTTTATAGAATTAAAAATGGGCAGGTTTTAGGATAATGAGCACAGTGGCCCCAGATGATATAATTAGAGGTGATCTAATTATTGAGCATGTGCAGATTGATTACGTGCTTAGTCACAGAATATATGTAAGAAAATGGTGGCCTTAATATAATGATGGGTATGATTTTTAGTATTATAATGAGATATAGGTGACTTTGTAAGTTAAAGCCTAAACTACTGTGCGTGTCAGGTGGGGCCATTTTGATTAAATCCAATCTTGGTTATCAAGATAACTTTAGATTTGGAGTGGGTTAGGTTTGGGCTGACCCGAGACCCTTCATTAATAAACATTAGTGGCTGTTTTTAGTGATTACAGGACTCTAAAGTTGAAAAGCTGGGTAAATGGGTACAGATGAGGGTTAGTTACAAGGTTTGTTTGTTTCCACATGGACAGGCACCGGGAATCGAAACCGGGTCTCTAGCATGGTAGACGAGAACTCTGTTTGCTGAGCCACCGTGGCCTGCTCTAGTACAAGGTTTTTACAATCACAGGGGCAGAAGATAAAGGCTCTACAATCATTATCAGAGACCAAGGCAGCTGGATTACAGTTTAGAGATTTCAGGTATTTTCCTCCGTCTGCTCCCATATACCAGAAAGCAAAAAGGAATATCTATATAATGTTTCAGTAATCAGAATCATCCCTTAAATCCTAATTTCTTGGTTACAACCTCCTCGTTTCATGAAAGATTTCTCTAAAGAATGTAATGCTGTTTGATAGCAATTTATCCACAGTAGAATGTCTTTCAGAGTTGGAGTCAATCTTCTCAAGCCCTGCCACTGCTTTATCAACTAAGTTTATGTAATATTCTAAATCCTTTGTTGTCATTTCAACAATGTTCACAGCATTTTCACCAGGAGTAGATTCCATCTCAAGAAACTACTCTCTTTGCTCATCAACAGGAAGCATTCACGTTTTATTATGATTTATTTATTCAATAAATCCATTCAAGTTTTATTATGAGAATGCAGCAGTTCAGTCACATCTTCAGGTTCTACTTCTGTTTCTAGTTCTCTTGCTATTTCTGCCACATCTGCAGTTACTTGTGCACTGAAGTCCCGAACTCCTTATCCATAAGGGATGATATAAATTTCCTCCAAACTCCTGTGAATATTGATATGAATGAATCACAGATGTTCTTAAAGCCATCTTAAATGGAAAATTCATCCTAAGAAGGTATTCAATTTACTTTGCCCAGATCTTTCAGAAGAATCACTATCTATGGCAGCTGTAGCCTTACAAAATGTATTTCTTAAATAATAAAACTTGAAAGTGGAAATGACTCCTTAATCCATGGGCTGCAGAATGGATGTTGTGTTAGCAGGTATGAAAACAACATTAATCTCACTGTACATTTCCATCAGAGCTCTTAGGTGACCAGTGCCTAGTCAGTGAGCAGTAATATTTTGAATTTTTTTTTCTGAGCAGTAGATCTCAATGGTGGGATTCAGATATTCAGTAAACTATGTTATAAACAGTTGTGCTGTCATTCAGGATTTGTTGTACCATATATAGAGCACAGACAGATTAGATTTAGCATCATTAAGGGTCCTAGGATTTTCACAATGGTAAATGAGCATTGGCTTCAATATAAAGTCACTAACTGCATTAACCCCTAACAAGAGAGTCAGCTTGTCCTTTGAAGCTTTGAATCCAGGCAATGACTTTTCCTCTCTAGCTATGAAACTCCCAGATGGCATCTTTTTCCAATAGAAGGCTCTTTCCTCTATATTGAAAATATGTTATTTAGTGTAGTCACCTTCATCAATTATCTTAACTACAACTTCTGGATAACGTGTTGTGTCTTCTACATCAGCACTTGATGCTTCATCTTTCATTTTTGTATTATGGAGCGATCTTCTTTCCTTAAACTGGCTGGCTAGCTTCAAATTATTCTCCTGCAGCATCTTCACTTCTCCAACTTCACAGAATTGAAGAGATTGCCTCATTCTGGATTAGGTTTTGGCTTAGCGGAATATTGTGCTGGTCTGATCTTCTGTCCAGACCACTAAGACATTCATTGTATCAGCAATCAGGCAGTGTCTCTTATAATTCATGTGTTCATTGGAGTAGCACTTTTAAGTTCTTTCAAAAACTTTTCTTTTGCATTCACAGCTTGGCTAATTGTTTGGCTCAAGAGGCCTAATTTTCAGCCTATCTTGGCCTTCAACATGTCTTCCTCACAATGTTTCATCATTTCTAGTTTTTGTTAAAATGAGAAACATCATACTCTTCTTTTCACTCGAACACTTAGAGGCCATTGTAGAATTATTAATTGGCCTAAATTCGATTTGTTGTGTCTCACAGAATAAGAAGGCCCATGAAAAGAGTGAGAAGACAGGGTAATTGCAGTGAATTACCTGTGAATGGTTTGGTGAAGCAGTTAGAATACACTGAACACATCAGTTAAGTTTGCTGTCTTATATGGGCACATTTTGTGGTGTCTCAAAACAATTACAATAGTAACAACAAAGATCACTGATCATAGATCACCATAACAGATAAAATAATAATGAAAATGTTTGAAATATTGCAAGAATTACCACCATGTGGCAGAAACACAAAATAAGCATACTTTTGCAAAAATACAACCAATAAACTTGCTTGATGTTGCCACAAACTTTTAATTTGTCAAAGAAAATGCAGTCTCTGCAAAGCACAATAAAACAAGGTATGCCTGTAATTGGTACTTACTGCCTATGTGTCAATATATGGTTTGAACATCATCATTCTCTGCTTTAGGTGGGTCTCTCATGTGACTTATTGACATTTTTTGGATATGGCACATAGTTCTAAAGTCAGATTATTACATAATAGCTATATCAGTGTGTTTGATCTTTTTCCTATATCTGCAAATATAAATTTTACAAGCTTTTTTCCTTGGAATATAGAAATAATTCTTCAGTATTCCAGGAAACCCAGATTGAGAAGTGCTCTTTTGTATATACCATCTTTAATCCTTCCAACCTCTTTATGCTGTGATCTATCAGACATAATGCTTCTAGACACATTATAAATGTGTGAACAACTAAATTTAGAAATGGAGGAATTTACTTTCTTGCTTGATTACTGAATAACTCCATTTTGAATTGAGAAAGCATTTATTTGCCCTAAGTTTTCCTTTCCAACATCAGAAATCCTTAATTTTGGAGTTTGTTCTTGTGTGGTACCTTGTCATATTGGTCATCAGTTGTAAAAGTATCATACTCATACAGACACATGTATATTACTTATTACAAAGGTGTTATTGATAGAGGTGATTGGAGAGTAACTGTAAATAATTCTACAATGTTACTGAACATACTGAAATGTAAAATATTTGGGAGATAAAAAGGAAATTGGACAAATATTTCCTTCATAGCGCTTGAGTCTACTTAAAAATTCAAAGGAGAATATTTACCTTACTTTTCACACCATACCAACAACTAACCAAAGTAATTATGAAGCACTGTACAAGGGAAGAAAAGGTAATAGAGAATGAACAATGAGAAGTATATAATGAAAGAATAAATAAATGGGGGGAAAAAGTGTAATTAATAAAGTATCAGTTGCAGAGAGAGTTCAAATAGAGTCGAGAGTCTTCTCTGGAGGTTGCTCTTACACAAGCTTCAGGTAGACTTTGTTACATATCATAACCTGCCAACCCCCAACCAGCCAATCCTAAAGAACACCTAGGGCAATTTATAAGATTCCACAAGGGTTCCAGGCACTATAGTAACTTGCCAGATACCTGCAACCTCCAGATGGGTCCCTGGTCCCGATAAGTCCTGAAACCTAGCCCAATCTTTCCAGAACCTCAGATAGTTCCATCTCCCTACCCTATATTAGTGACAGACCCTTCCATTATAAAAAATTTAGAATTGCCATAGCCCAAACAGCCCCAGTGAGAGGTATGGAAAGATCAAAGGTGATGGTGGAATTAAACATAGAAGATAGGACTTAACAGATGAATATGAATGCTGAATCATTACATTGATACCTCTTTTAGTCCCCAGTATTTTAGAGCAGCTAGAAGTAAAAACCTAAAATTGTGAAATTGTAACCCATGTCCAAATCTGAAATTAGTTCTACAACTAATTGTGGTGCTGTGCTTAGAAATTTATATCTTTTTTGTATATATGTTATTGTTCACAAAAAAAGAAGGAAAAAAAAGTCGATTGTGATGATAAAAAAGTATTTAAGCCCTCTAGCCTCCTATGTTCTGGAGCAGCTAGAAGGAAAAATATGAGAGGATTGTATGGTAGCCCATGACAAACTCTGGGATCTATCCTGTAACTACTTTTTGAAGAGTGCTTGAAAATCTATTGCTTTTTTCTTTGCCTTGTATATATATAATATTATACAATAAAAAAGTTAAAAAAAAAAAGAATAAATAAAATTTCAAGAGAAGGTTTTCTCAAGTAGAAATGTGAAAAGGTAAAAGTGGGGAGATGGGAAATATATGTAGTGGAATTACAAATACATGATATTAGGACAGAATGTAAGATCTATGATAGCGACCCATTCTCTTTCACATTCCACGCTAATTAAAAAATTTTAAATTGAAATGATTATTTGTAGAGCCAGACATTGCTAAAGCTGCTTATTGGTGAAAAAAATTAACAGCAAGCCTGCTTCTATGAATGATTTTATGATAATTGGAGAGAAAAGGAATTAAAAACATTTAATGAGAGAAGAATTACCACTAAATTCCTTAGAGAGGAGTGACATACTCATTAATTAGTCCCTTAGTTGCTCTCCAGGCTTTTACCATATGAATCTGACAAGTAATTCGTGGGTATTATCATTGTGGAATTTATCTTCGTGATTTACAAACAAAAGAATACACCAGAATAAAGACCAATATCAGCAACTTATGTGTGAAGCAGAAATAAAGGCAAATTATGAATGGCAGCATAGGAGCTGCGTCAAGTTAGTGATAAAAAGGGTAGGCTCTGAAATTACGACGTTTCTGCTTGAATCATTTGCCCTTACTGGCTATGTGACCTTAGCCAATTTTTATCTGGGGTTAGTAATACCTCATAGGATGACTGAGGATTTTTTTTTTTTAACATTTGTTCTCCCTATTATTCATCTTTATTCCATATGTTTTACTCGTCTGTTGATAAGGTAGATAAAAGGAGCATTAGACACAAGGTTTTCACAATCACACAGTCACATTGTGAACTGTGGTTCCACATCTTCAGGCAGATCCCTCTAGCCTCTCCACTACATCTTGACTAACAAGGTGTTATCTATTTAATGCATAAGAATGGAATCTCTCAGCCATTAACACTTTATTTTGTCTCATTTCACTCTTCCCCCTTTTGGTCAAGAAGGTTTTCTCAACCCTCTGATGCTGAGTCTCAACTCATTCTAGGGGTTTTCTCAATCCCTTGATTCGGAGTCTCAGCTCATTCCAGGATTTCTGTTCCATGTTGCCAGGAAGGTCCACCCCCCTGGGAGTCATGTCCCATGTAGACAGGAGAGGGTGGTGAGTTTGCTCCAGTTGTGTTGGCTGGAGAGAGAGGCCACATCTGAGCAACAAAAGAGGTTCTCCTGGAGGTGACTCTTAGGCCTAATTTTAAGTAGGCTTGACCTATCCTTTGTGGGGTTAAGTTTCATATGAACAAACCCCAAGATTGGGGGCTCAGGTTATAGCTTTGATTGTCTGCACTGCTTGTGAGAATATCAAGAATTCAACTTGGGGAAGTTGAATTTTCCCCCTTTCTCATCATTCCCCGAAGGGGACTTTGCAAATACTTTTTTATTCACTGTTCAAATCACTCTGGGATTTATTGGGACATCACTCTGGACAAACCAACAAAATCTCATGTGCTACTCAAAGTTCCATGTACTTATGGTGTTCAATTAAGCTGTCTACATAAGTTATATTAGGAAATGCACTAGTCAAAATTAAAATTTTGTGCCAAATAAACATTTTTTTGCTTTAATGACTGAGGATTTTAATGAAATAATATATAATGTGCTAAGCACTGTATATGGTGTATGTTAGTTATAAATATCTTCACCAAATCTTCAGTATTTTATTTTATTTAATACTTGCTATATAATTTTATAAGCATATACAATATTAAGTAATAATGTTTACATGCTTAAGCTGTGAGTTTAAATGAATTACAATTAAAATTAATATGGAAAGCAAACAAAAAAGACATACAGTCTTTGGATGTAAAGTAGTATTTAATTTATGTTGTAGATAAAAAAATAGTCATTAATTTATGTTGACTGGGGGAAAATTTATTTAATTCAGAGTGCTGAGTTTCTATTCTAGCTTTTTCCTAGCTTCTTTCCCCTTAAAAGATCAAACAGTAAATGTCTTTTGAATTTTTTATTATGGCACATTTCAAACATTACAAAAAGTAAGCCTCTGCAAACCCCTTACTCAGTTGCAATTACTACCTCATGACCAATTGTTTCATCTATATCTGTATCAAACACTATTTTGTGGAATATTTTAAAAGCTGTATAAGACAAAGTACTTACTATTGGGATTTGTGGAAGCTAATAAATAACACTGCCTACCTTCCCAAATTTGGACCAATTTAGAAATAAAATACAGACATCAGGTAAAAGGAAGTCAAAATATCAATTTTATTACTACATGGGCTGAATTTAAACTCTACAGTGCCCTCTCTAAATTGTACTTAATGCTAAAATGAAAGGCCTTTCCTTGCATTGGTTGGACCTGCCCTGGCAAGCTTTCCATATAAATGAGCATAAATTTTGTCCTATCTGAGTATGGGCCTTTCCTAATTTAGAGGGCCTTGAAGAGTTGAGTCACAGACAGCTCTTTCTCCTAAGTCACTTCTGCTCTGATGAGGAGTGTGTGAGGGAGTAGGGAAGAATTAAAAGTGCTCTTTCTATTTATTTTTCCTGGGGACTAGAGTGGAATTTTCCTTCACTGGGTGAAAACAGCAGTGGTAAGGGATAAATGTTCCTCATTGCCTACAATAAACCTTCTTAGGGTTTAGTTGAATAAACCAGAATGCAAAAGTCATAAGCCTTAGGAATAAAGGCATTGATTTTTTTTTGACTGAGGGATAGCATACATGTGGTAGCACTAACCTTAAGTGTACAGACTGATTTGTATATATATATACACACAACCAGATAACTGCCACTCGGATTAAAATATAGAACATTTCTGGCACCCCATAGGATGCCCTCGTTTCCTTTCCCAGTCTATACCTGCCCCATCCCCAGAGGTAACCATTCCTCTGACTTTTATCATTATTGATTATTTAAACAATGTTTTCAAAGTGTGGTCTGTGTACTAAGCAGACAACAGCTTAAAAAGTCATATTTAGGTTCTTTTAGGCCCCTCACCTTTGTATTGCTGTGACTTTTTTTTTTTTTAGTATTTTTATTGAGAAATCTTCATACACAGTCCATACATAATATACAATCAGTGGCTCACAATATCATCACATACTTGTGTATTCATCACAGTGGTCATTTTTAGAACATTTGCAGCACTCCAGAAAATGAAATGAAAAGAAAAAAGAAAAACTCATATATCCCCTACCCCTTACCCCTCCCTCTCATTGACCACTGGTATTTCAATCTACCCAGTTTTTTACCCTTTATCCCCCCCCCATTATTTATTTACCTTCTATCCTTATTTTTTTATTCATCTGTCCATACCCTAGATAAAAGGATATCAGACTTAAAGTTTTTGCAATCACATGCTCACATTTAAAAACTATATAGTTATATAATCATTTTCAAGAATCAAGGCTAATGGGACACAGTTCAACAGCGCAACAGTACTTCCCTCCAGCGCTCCAATAACTACAAACTGAAAACGTATATCTATATAAGGCATAAGAATAACCCCCAGGATAATTTCTCAACTCTGAAATCTCTTAGCCAATGAAACTTTATTTTGTCTCATTTCTCTCTTACCCCATTTGGGAAAGAAGGCTTTCCCAATCCCATGATGCCGAGTTCCAGCTTATCCTGGGAGTCCTGTCCCACATTGCCAGGGAGATTTTATACCCCTGGGAGTCATGTCCCACATAGCGGGGTGGGCAGTTAGTTCACCTATTCAACTGGCTTAGAGAGAGAGGCCACATCTGCACAACAAAAGAGGTTCTCTGGGGATGACTCTTAGGCATAATTATAAGTAGGTTTAGCTTCTCTTTTGCAGGAATAAGTTTTGCAGGGGTAAACCCCAAGATCAAGGAAGGGCTCTGCCTATTGAATTGGTTCTTCCCCATGACTTTTAAAAAAAATTTTTTTAATTGACAAATAAAAAACAACATAAAACACAAACATTCTTAACATACAAACATTCCATACATGGTATACAATCAATGGTCACAATATCATCACATAGGAGTATATTCATCTCATGATCATTTTTTAGCACATTTGCATCACTCCAGAAAAAGAAATAAAAAGAAAAAACCTCATACATACCATACCCCTTGCCCCTCCCCCTCATTGACCACTAGTATTTTCATCTGCTCAGTATATTTTAACCTTTGTTCCCCTTATTTTTTCTATACCCCTTACCATTCCTTTTTATTGATCTCTTATATTTCAATCTACTCAGTTTGTTTTAACATTTGTTCCCCCTATTATTTATTTACTTTTAATCCATGTTTTTTACTCATCTGTCCATACCGTAGATAAAAGGAGCATCAGACACAAGTTTCTCACAACTACATAGTCACATTACAAAAGCTATATCATTATACATTCATCTCTAAGAAACATGGCTGCTGAACACAGCTCTACAGTTTTAGGCATTTCCCTCTAACCTCTCTAATAGACCTTAAACTAAAAAGGGGATATCTATATAATGTGTAAGAATAACCTTCAGGATAACCTCTCAACTGTTTGAAATCTCTCAGCCATTGATTCTTTGTCTCATTTCTCTCTTCCCCCTTTCAGTGGGGAAGATTTTCTCAATCCCTTGATGCTGAGTCCCAGCTCATTCTAGGATTTCTGTCTCATGTTGCCAGGGAGGTTTACACCCCTGGGAGTCATGTCCCACATAGAGAAGGGGAGGGCAGTGAGTTTGCTTGCCGTGTTGGTTGAGAGAGAGATAGGCCACATCTGAACAATAAAAGAGGTTCTCTGGGGGTGATTCTTAGGCTAATTTTAAGTAGGCTTAACCTATCCTTTGAGGGGATAAGTTTCATATGAACAAACCCCAAGATTGAGGACTCAGCCTATGGATTTGATTCTCCCCACTGCTTATGAGAACATCAGGAATTCTCCAAATGGGGAAGTTGAATTTTCCTGCTTTCTACCCAGTCCCCCAGGGAACTTTGCAAATACTTCTTTATTTACTGTTCAAATCACTCTGGGATTTATCCGGGCATCACTCTGGACAAACCTACAAAATCTCATGCCCTATTCAAGGTTCCATGTACTTACAGTGTTCAGTTAACATGTCCATATAAGTTATGTTAGGAAATGCACTAGTCAAAGTATAAATTTCGTACCAAATAAACATTTTTTTTACTTTAGCCCATGACTTTGTTTTGATCTTTGATTCCTCAAGGCACAGCAAAGAAAACAAAATTCAAAGCACCATTACACTCTTTAAAACACTTATATTTTATGTTTATATAATATATACATCAGAATTCACAAAATATATCTTATTAAAGTGAACTTCTGGAAAAGTAACGTGTTCAAAATAACTAAGTAAATTAAGTTTAAATTTAATGTTTTCACAGGTGCTGGAGAAAATTTGGAGAATACAATGGCAGCCTTTCAACAGTAAGTATGTATGAAGGTCTTTTTATTTGGGGTGGGGGGGAGGTGGAGGTGCATCGTCCAGGAAATGAACAAAGGTACTCTTTAAAATTTTTTTTTATCTTCAAAATGATGATGATTCACATAGTGAAGATAGTGTACATGTGGCGTTCACCTGTGATAGTCGTTTCTATTGTATTATATATTTTTTAATTCATCTGAAGTGTTATGAAGGGTACTTGGCTTCTGTATTACTGAATTATACTGAATATAAAAGATATTATAGTTCCAAAGCAGAAAGAAAACATTTGTAACAAGGAACATACTGTGTATAATGCTAATTAGTGCTGGATAGAAATGAAACGACAAAGTGGCTGCTTTTATAAACAAGATTATGTATCTTTCCATACAGTAATTTTTTAACAGAATTGAATCTTCTATCTGGTCTTTCTTTTCTTGAAGCCTCATAGATTGTTGATCTTACTTTTGTAATAAATTAAAATTTTTTTCTATTTGTACATTGTTCATATTTCATTGTGATGTCTTTTGGAGCCTCACAGAGAAGCAGCAGGAGAGACAGGAATGAAAGTTGGTGGATACCTTCCTTGTTCTTTGTCTTAGAGTAAATGATTACAGTTTATCTGTGGTAATGATGGGAATATTATTTTATTTCCCCTGAATATAATGGGGCTAAGAAATCAGGATAATTTGATTTAAGTTCTTGTTCTGCTTCTCATCTACTCAAAGACATTTTAGAAATTATTTTTCCTATTGTCAGACCCAAATGTACTACTTATCCATATTCTGGTTTCATCTAAATCCTCTTTCCCTTGTATTTACCATCCCTTACTCTTCCTGTTCTATAATATGATGTCTTTTGACTATGATCTCAAAAGTCTCTTACAGCTCCAAATTTCAAAATCTCTCCTCCTATCACAGACTGTGAAACAATACTTTAAATTACTTAAATTCCCTTTCCTATTGATATTTTATATCTTTATTTAGCTAAATATATGTAACTGAATATAGATATACAATCTCATGTGTACAACGCTCACTGAAATGCACTGTATACACGCAAAATCATTTGTCAAATATTTGTTGATTATGATGTAGATGAAATGTATGACTTGGAAAAACTGCTCATAACTTTGAATGATTTCATCATTCTTCAGGTGTAAAGTACCTTCTTTTTATAAGATCTTATCCATATTTTTTGTTAAATTTTGACCAATACCCTTTTTTATGGAATAAGAAAATGATTTGTATAACTAGTTATTCTAAGGGTGATGCATTTGAAAATGTCAAAAATATTTTTTTATTTTTGAAAACTTTTTTTTTACTTTAAAAAAATTTATTTCAATTGATATATATTATATATTCACATATCATGTAATAGTCAGTGGTTATTTTTGAAAATTTTATGCTCTAAATTTTTTTTGATATTCTTAGTTTATCTAATTTAGATAGTTTTTACTTGCTAAATATATTACATTTCTCTTTTCAACAGTTCTTATATAATTTTTTTTTCAAGTAGTAACTAAAGAAAAGTGCCATAGTCTTCTCTTTTTAGTTTTTGCAGTTTATTCTGGTACTTTGGAAAAATAGAAGAACTCTTCCACATGTTTGCTAGATGTAGTTATTTGGAGGCTTCTTCCTAATTGACTTTGAAATCTGTAGAAAGCTAAATCAAATAGGCCTTAGTTTTAACCTCTTTTTTTGAGTTTTGTTGTTGATGGTAGTGTCTTGTTTATTTTTGTTTGTTTGGCCTAATAAATTAGTGCTTGTGCTATAAATAGGACAAGTACTCTTTATTGTCCTTTTTTTCATTTACAAATTTACTTTTCATATGATAGCGTACTGTATTAGTTAGGGTTCTCTAGAGAAACAGAATCAACAGGAAACACTCGCAAATATAAAATTTATAAAAGCGTCTTACGTAACTGTGGGAATGCAGAGTCCAAAATCCTCAGGGCAGGCTGTGAAACTGATGATTCTGATGGAGAGTCTGGATGAATTCCACCAGAGAGGCTCGCCAGCCTAAGCAGGAAGAGAGCCTGTCTCTTCTGAATCCTCCTTAAAAGGCTTCTAGTGATTAGATTAAGCATCACTCCTTGCAGAAGACACTTCCCCTGGCCAATTACAAATGGAATCAGCTGTGGATACAGCTGATGTGATCATGATTTAATTCTATGAAATGTCCTCATTGCAACAGACAGGCCAGCACTTGCCCAACCAGACAAACAGGTACCACCACTTGGCCAAGTTGACACATGAACCCAATCATGACACATACCTTTCCAAATTTTTTTTAAAGCTATAGAAAAATATATAGTATAATACCTTTTCTCAACAGAAATGAAAGAGAATATTGGGTTGTCAAGAATTTGTAGAAGAGTAATTAAAAACTTTCTTCTTTATTCCTGATTTATCTTGCTGTCCTGACAGTGAGCTAGGAAGAGAAGTAGTACTGTTTCTTTAATTGCCAAGACATTTGAAAGATTTTCATTTGTTTTAAACATGCCTGCTTTATGAACAACAAGAAAAATTTATTTAGACATATATTTTCAAGGTAGCATATATTAAAAGATAAAGATTTATTTATTTATTTATTTTTATTTTTGTTTGTTTTGTTTTTGTATGCTGTATGGATTGTTGATTTTTTTTTTTTTTTCAAACATGGGCAGGCACTGGGAATCGAACCCGGGTCCTCTGGCATAGCAGGCAAGCATTCTTGCCTGCTGAGCCACCGTGGCCCAAAAGATAAAGATTTTTAATACATGATCTGCAGAAGGCAGATTAAAAATAGTACAATCTTGATAGAATAAGTATTTGAGGGGAAGATAGGTAAAAATGTAATGACCAGCTGAAACTTAGATCTTACTTATGTACATATTTAGACATACATAACATAACATACTTGACGTAGAAGTGAAGAAGAAAAGATAATAGAGAAAGTATAAATGGTTGGTGTGGGAAGCTTGGTTAAGATTAACTAGGAAATTGAGGACATACCAGGTCTAGAAGAGCTAACATTTGATTGAGAGTAGGAAGCTATTTTAAAAATGTGAAATGTTTGAGATTAAGATATGAGGGTATATGGATAAGGAGTGTCTAGAAAATTGAAAAGACTTAGAAATATGTGGAAAATTAATTTTGGTATAGTGGGGCTAAAGAATTAATAGTCTGACAGTACTTGTGTCTCACAGTTGTATAGAAACTAATTTACTGTGGTTTGTAAAATGCTTTCACAAACATTGCCTCCCTTTGATTATGAATATAGCTCTTCTGTGATCCCTTAGAAACAGAAATCTTTTCTTATTCATCTCTGTCCCTAAAAGACAGTTCAGGGTCTGACACTAGACGGCCTCACTAGTTGCTTACTGAATGAGATATGGAATGGACACTTAGAACAAGGCAGAATATTAAAGGAAGACAGATAAAGCAGCAGAGCCCCATCCATAGTAAGCAGAGAGCTAAAAACTAAGGAATTATGCTACCACACAAACACGCACAGTCACATACAGTCACTAATCCCTTGAATACTTAAAATCTGCTTCTTAAGCACTAATAAAACTAGGTTATGAAACTAGGCTGCCTTTGGAAATACCCCTGGGACAGTTTGTTCCCTATGGTGTTAACATCACTGGTAATAGAGAGAAGGAAATTATATTAGCAAATAGCTGGAAGTATAAATTGGCAGACAGTCAAAGTAATTAATCAGTGACCTGGTTCCCATGATAAATCTTTTAGAATATCTAATTGATACAATGCTAATTATCTCATCTGTGAAATGGGAATAATAATACAATCTCAGTGCTGGAGGATTAAGGAAGACTCCTTAGCATAGGATCTGCGTTAAGCTGGTAAAAATTGTTTTGTGAAGTTTCAGGTACTTTACTATATCTTCTTTTACAGTTAAAGTTTTTGTTTTCCTGCAAATGTTCCCTGACTTTCTTCTTGTGTTTGTTATCAGCTTATCAGAAATCCAGCTATAAAATATCTGGTATTTTAATTGAAGGAAATCTGTGTTTTTTGTTGTTGTTGTTGGTTTTCCTCTAACAACTGGTAGTAATTAGGATACTCTAGTGGTGGTGGTGGAGTTACGTAAGGAAGAGTGGAGGAGCAAGTGGACCTCTGTACAGTGTTGCTGTATGAGACTTTGGGTAGCACATGGCCTAGCAAGTGTTTCTTGGACTTGGAGAATGGTATGGTTGATGAGGGAGGACCAGCAGAAGTAGGCAAAATAATAATAATAATGGTTTGGCTCCAAAGGCAGATTTTGCCAGCTTTATAATTTTAGAATCATTACATCTGGGATTTTCACAATCTTAAAAATCATCTAATCCAGCTCCCATCATTCAATGCTTGCATTTCTTTCAACCACATTCTTTCTTTTTTAATGAAATGCATTACCACACATTTTTGAGAAACAATAAGGAACTTTACTTTTTTAAATGTGTATATATAATATTTATTTATTATTTATATAAATACATAATATTTTATATTATGTTTTGAGGTAAAGTATAAAACACCCATTTAGAAGGTTCATATGCAAAATAGGATCCATAATGCTTGTGTATTTAAAATGATGCTCAGTGTTTCTAAAATTCCTGCTGTAATTCGTTCTGTAGGTGGTGAATAAATAAAAAGATATATATTATTAATGGAACTATTTTTATTTTTCCATTATATTCTAATTCATCAAATAATTGAAATATTCCCTGTACAGTAAAAATTTGGCGTTTTTCAATCCCTAATCTCATTCCCAGTAATAGCATTTATAAGAGGTAACCACTATAATGATTTGGCCTATATATTTCTAGACTTTAAAAAAAAATTGTATATAAACTTTTACATTGGTGGGATCATACTATACCTATTTTTTTTTCATTCAAAAAAATAAACTGAATACTCAGCCATAAAGTGAATACCTTAATTTTTTTTTTTTTTTTTGCCGGTAAGTGGTTATTTTTTTATCTTTATTTTTTTTATTTTTTTATTAACGGAAAGAAAGAAAAAAAAAGAAATTAACACAACATTTAGAAATCATACCGTTCTACATATGCTCTCAGTAATTCTTAACATCATCACATAGCTGCGTGATCATCGTTTCTTAGTACATTTGCATCGGTTTAGAGGAACTAGCAACACAACAGAAAAAGATATAAAATGTTAATATAGAGAAAAGAAATAAAAGTAGTAATAATAGTAAAACAACAACAACAACAACAACAAACAAACAAACAAACAAGCAAACAAAAACAAAAAAAACCCTATAGCTCAGATGCAGCTTCATTCAGTGTTTTGACATGATTACTTTACAATTAGGTATTATTGTGCTGTCCATTTTTGAGTTTTTGTATCTAGTCCTGTTGCACAGTCTGTATCCCTTCAGCTTCAATTACCCATTGTCTTACCCTGTTTCTAACTCCTGCTGAACTCTGTTACCAATGACATATTTCAAGTTTATTCTCGAATGTCTGTTCACATCAGTGGGACCATACAGTATTTGTCCTTTAGCTTTTGGCTGGATTCACTCAGCATAATATTCTCTAGGTCCATCCATGTTATTACATGGTTCATAAGTTTATCTTGTCTTAAAGCTGCATAATATTCCATCGTATGTATATACCACAGTTTGTTTAGCCACTCTTCTGTTGATGGAGATTTTGGCTGTTTCCATCTCTTTGCAATTGTAAATAACGCTGCTATAAACATTGGTGTGCAAATGTCCGTTTGTGTCTTTGCCCTTAAGTCCTTTGAGTAGATACCTAGCAATGGTATTGCTGGGTCGTATGGCAATTCTATATTCAGCTTTTTGAGGAACCGCCAAACTGCCTTCCACAGTGGTTGCACCCTTTGACATTCCCACCAACAGTGGATAAGTGTGCCTCTTTCTCCGCATCCTCTCCAGCACTTGTCATTTTCTGTTTTATTGATAATGGCCATTCTGGTGGGTGTGAGATGATATCTCATTGTGGTTTTGATTTGCATTTCTCTAATGGCCAGGGACATTGAGCATCTCTTCATGTGCCTCTTGGCCATCCGTATTTCCTCTTCTGGTAGGTGTCTGTTCAAGCCTTTTTCCCATGTTGTAATTGGGTTGGCTGTCTTTTTGTTGTTGAGTTGAACAATCTCTTTATAAATTCTGGATACTAGACCTTTATCTGATATGTCGTTTCCAAATATTATCTCCCATTGTGTAGGCTGTCTTTCTACTTTCTTGATGAAGTTCTTTGATGCACAAAAGTGTTTAATTTTGAGGAGCTCCCATTTATTTATTTCTTTCTTCAGTGCTCTTGCTTTAGGTTTAAGGTCCATAAAACCGCCTCCAGTTGTAAGATTCGTAAGATATCTCCCTACATTTTCCTCTAACTGTTTTATGGTCTTAGACCTAATGTTTAGATCTTTGATCCATTTTGAGTTAATTTTTGTATAAGGTGTGAGATACGGGTCTTCTTTCATTCTTTTACTTATGGATATCCAGTTCTCTAGGCACCATTTATTGAAGAGACTGTTCTGTCCCAGGTGAGTTGGCTTGACTGCCTTATCAAAGATCAAATGTCCATAGATGAGAGGGTCTATATCTGAGCACTCTATTCGATTCCATTGGTCGATATATCTATCTTTATGCCTATACCATGCTGTTTTGACCACTGTGGCTTCATAATATGCCTTAAAGTCCGGCATCGCTAGACCTCCAGCTTCGTTTTTTTTCCTCAAGATGTTTTTAGCAATTCGGGGCACCCTGCCCTTCCAGATAAATTTGCTTATTGGTTTTTCTAAGAATACCTTAATTTTTAAAAAATAACTGCATAATACTTCATTGTATGGTTATGGATCATGATTGATGAACATATAAAAGTTAATGGATGTTGCTAACTAAAATTTGAATTCATTCCACTCATTTAGAAATGTTTTGTGTACATACAATATGCCCAACATCATGAAGATTAGAAAATATGGAACAAACATAGGCCCTTCATCTCAAGGAACTTAATATCTAGTTGTGGAGACATGTCCTTATGTGAAAAAAATAGGAAACAAACACATGGGAATATGTTACACAAACTGTAACTTACCTACTTATATATTTTCTCACCCTAGCTTGCCCATTCCAACATTTACCATTCTTTCCATTCTTGAATTTTAAAAATAAGAAGTGTTTCTTTCTAAAACTTTCTCCACATCCCACTCATTTTTACTTTTTCGTCAGCCTTGAAATGTCTATACATTGATGCATGAAGTTTTACAAACACAACGAGCTGTCTCTTCTCAGTCACTCATTCAGTATCTAACAAATATTTACAGTACCTACTATGCAATTCCTGTGCCTAGGCTCTAGGGATAAAATAAAACAAAACAAAACAAAAAAACAATTCACAAACCCTTTCCTCAAAGAACTTATGTTTAAATGAGTAAGTTGAAGAAAAGATAAATAGAGAAATTCAAAACAGTATAGTAAGCACTGTGATAGAGTCAGCACAGGGTACTACAGGAAGAGTTTACAATCTGGCAATATATAAAAGGGAAATCTAATCCGATCAGAGAAGTATTAGGAAAGGTTGTTTCTAAGTTCAGACCTGAAGCATAGGTGAGAGTTAGCCAGGTAAGGAGAGGGAAAAAGACCTTTTAAAAAATTTGTTGTTTTGGTATGTAAAATATACATTCAGTAAGGTATACAAATCTTAAAGATACAGTCCAATTAATTTTAACACATATATACATCTTTGTAACCACCACTCAAATCAAGATATAGAGCATTTCTAGCACTCCTGAAGGCTCCCTTGTGACTTTTCCCAGTCCATACTCATCTCCTATCCCTGGATAGCCATTATACTAATTTATAATACATTGACTGGTTTTACCTGTTCCTAATTACATAAATGTAATCATATAGTATATATGTACAATTTTGTTTGGTTTTTCTTTCTTTCAATTTTTTATCTATAAGATTTAACCATGATGATGTATGAAACAATCATGTACATGTTTTTTTGATGGTCAAAGACACTCATTTCTCTTGGATAACTACTTAGTAGAACTGCTGGGTAATAGGGTTGCTATATGTTTATACATTCCAAAGTAACTGTACAAATTTACATTCCCAACATCAATGGGTGAGAGTTCCATTTACTCTATTGTCTTGTCAACATTTGCCATTGTGAATTCTTTTAATTTTAGCCATTCTGGTGGATATCTCATTGTATCATCTCATTATGGTTTTTATTTGCACTTCCTTGATGATTTTTGATAGTCATCATCTTTTCATATGCTTATTGGCCATTGAAAATCCTCATTTGTGAAGTGCCTAGTGAAGTCTTTTTCTATTATTGTACTGTTTTTCTGAGAAAGACATTTTAGGCAAGAGAGTAGAAAGAGAAAGTGGAGCTGCTTAGAGTGTAAAGTGCAAGGTGTGAAGGAGGTATGGGGAGCTAATACTGTTCTCACTATTTTACAAATAAGGAGACTGAGATATAATTAAGTTAAATAACTTGTCCAAGTAAGTAACAGAGCCAGGATTTGAACCTAGGCAATTTGTCTCCACTATGCTACACCTTCTCCAAATATTGTAGAACATTAGCGGTGAAGGGAACTCTAAAGATGATGTGGTCTAAATTTTCATTTCATAGAAGTGAAAAAATGGTTCAGAGAGAGGGATTTACTTGTTCAAAGTTCATAGCAAAGCAGGAACTGTTGCCCAAATCTCTTAGCTTTTGTTTTAGTGTTCTTTCCATTATATTTGGCTGATTATGGAAAGGAGGCAGAATGATCTCTTATTCTAAATTCACTTAGAATATTTTCACATCAATAAATCACAGTAGATGGCGATGATGAGATATTTTAGATTATGGGTTTTTTTTTGTTATTTTGCTTTGTAACTCTGAACTTTTTCATCTGATATATGTAACTAAATATTTACTTAAGTTTCAGAATGTCATCATTCTTCTTTTATTTTTTTTGTTTTTTTAAATTTATTTATTCATTAATTTAAAAAATTAAGAGCAAACAAAAAGATTAACATATCATTCCGTTCTACATGTATAATCAGTAATTCTCAATATCATCACATAGTTGCATATTCATCATTTCTTAGAACATTTGCATCACTTGAGAAAAAGAAATAAAAAGACAACAGAAAAAGAAATAAAACGATAACAGAGAAAAAAAAGATTATACATACTATGCCCCTTACCCCTCGCTTTCATTTATCACTAGCATATCAAACTAAATTTATTTTAACATTTGTTCCCCCTATTATTTATTTTTATTCCATATGTTCTACTCCTCTGTTGATAAGGTAGATAAAAAGAGCATCAGACACAAGGTTTTCACAATCACACAGTCACACTGTGAAAGCTATATCATTATTCAATCATCATCAGGAAACATGGCTACTGGAACACAGCTCTATATTTTCAGGCAGTTCCCTCCAGCCTCTCCATTACATCTTGGTTAATAAGGTGATATCTACTTAATGTGTAAGAATAACCTCCAGGATAACCTCTCGACTCTGTTTGGAATCTCTCAGCCATTGACACTTTGTCTCATTTCACTCTTCCCCCTTTTGGTTGAGAAGGTTTTCTCAATCCCTTGATGCTGGGTCTCAGCTCATTCTAGAGTTTTTCTCAATCCCTTGATGCTGAATCTCAGTTCATTCTGGGATTTCTGTCCCATGTTGCCAGGAAGAGCCACACCCCTGGGAGTCATGTCCCATGTAGACAGGGGAAGGGTGGTGAGTTTGCTTGCTGTGTTGGCTGGAGAGAGAGGCCACATCTGAGCACAAAAGAGGTTCTCCTGGGGGTGACTCTTAGGCCTAATTTTAAGTAGGCTTGACCTATCCCCTGTGGGATTAAGTTTCATATGAACAAACCCCAAGACTGGGGGCTCAGCCTATAGCTCTGGTTGCCCACACTGCTTGTGAGAATATCAAGAATTCAACTTGGGGAAGTTGAGTTTTCCCCCGTTCTCACTGTTCACCAAAGGGGACTTTGCAAATACTTTTCTACTCACTGATCAAATCACTCTGGGATTCATCAGGGCTTCACCTGGACAAACCAACAAAATCTCATGTCCTATACAAAGTTCTATGTTCTTAAGGTGTTCAACCAACTATCTACATAAGTTATATTAGGAGATGCACTAGTCAAAGTATAGATTTGTATCAATCTTCTTTTATTTTTCCAGTGCAGTTACAGTTGGAACTGATATGCTGGAATTAGACTGCCATATCACAAAAGATGAACAAGTTGTAGTATCACATGATGAGAATCTAAAGAGATCAACTGGCGTCAATGTAAATATCTCTGATCTCAAGTACTATGTAAGTAAAAATGTATGATAAATGAAATTTTTTAAAACAATGATGCTAGATATTGATTAAATGAATAATAAAAAATCAATCATAGTGACTAAATAATAAATGTCTACAATTGTTTAAACTATTCTGACTTTCCAGTGAGGATTCATACTGTATACAAACATATTTATATAGAGACTTGCTTTTATAAATGTTTTAATAAAACTGCCAAAGTCCTCAAATGTAAAGGTACTAGAGTTTACCTTGTTAGAAGTATTCTATAATTTATTTGATTCAGGTTAAAGATATGAATAAGTTTTAGTCTTCAGGCATAGGAAAGCCCTTTAAAAATCTGTTATGGTTTTATGCTCATTATAATAAATACTGAAAAATTGAAGGAAAATTAGTGGCTAATTTTACCACCTAATGAAACATAAGCTAACAGGGTACTATCTGTATGTTTTCTTACATAGTTGTGATCTCACTGTATATTTTGTATATTAAGTTTTTAAACACTTAAACATTACAGCATGATAAGCATTTTTGCTTGCTTATTTTTCATAAATATTTCAAATGACTTCATATTACTGTACTGACTAGGTACATCATTATTTTTAACCATTCCTCTCTTGTTGAACATTTTAATTGGTTCTCAGTTTTCACCATTATAGATAGCACTGCACTGAAATCTTTATGCATAAGGATAAAACTTTCTCTGTATTTAGAAATGTATTTATAAATATATAAAAACAACTCTAAAGACATATATATATATATATAGATTTCTTTATTTATTAAAGGTATTTATATAGAGAAAAAAGTTTTTTCTATTTTTAAAATTATTTCTGTAAATAAACTCCTGAAAGGGAAATTATTGGATAAAAGATTTGGAATACTGTAATCTCTTATTATATATTGCAAGTTGCTATTGACAGCTTGTTTTTTTTAGGGGTTCAGATACCTAGTAGATTTTAGAAGAAATCTCTTTTTGCTGTAAAAGATTTCTTACAATACTTGGTTTATTTTTGAGAGCTAACTTTCCTTAAATCATGTTTTTTTAAGGAGCTCCCACCTTACCTTGGGAAATTGGATGTCACATTTCAAAGAGGTAACAGTGTCCATTCTTGCTTAATCATTTCCATTAAAGTGTATTCATCTATGTTGAGAAGCAGATATACATGTATGTTCTTTTGTAATAAGTTGAGGCTAAAGGTACTGCCCTCAAAGCTGTTCTCTTAGCTCTACCAATCTGAAACCTTGATAGTCATCTGAATTTGAGATGATCAGACCCAAAGATTTAACTGGTTCACTCTGCTTATAACCATGTACAGTTAATTTAAACCCAAACACTAACTACAGAAATCCATATACAATTAGGAATACTTTGAAACACTTCTAAAGCTTCAAAATCTAAACTAATGCTATAACTTGTAAAAATAATCTCATAAAACAGAAGAAATGAAAAGAAATTGAGAGGAACCCTTTCAGGTCCTTATGATTCTGTAACATTTGATTCTATGTCATTTGGCTGCTCTTTATTTTAAATTATTAAAGAAAAGCCTATCACTCAAATAGACCATCGATTTCCTAGTCATCTTCACTTTTTAATCACTAGCATAGTAGTTTTTTTCTTTTGAATGAATATTTCTCATAGAGACACATGTCCCTTTTCTCTGCATGTTAGAATGGAAAATGCACTACTTTGATATACAGGTGTTGAGCAGGTTTAGGCTCCTCACTATCACCAATCTGTCTCACATTTTGAATGATTCATATGTATACCTAAGTAAAACCACAAGATGCTGCATGTCATGGACCTTGGTATGGCTTGCAAATAAGTTGAATTATTAAATGTCAATGATCTATTGTTACTGGTTTTCAGAAAGAACTGTTATACTGCTCAGTGAACTGGATTTAAAATTGGCCAATGTAATTTGTCTTTGATAGGGAAATTTTAGAAAACCAAATAAAAATCAGAAAATTTTTTAAATTAGCTATCTCAAAGGATGCTTAAATTTGATGGGTGCTTACAGGTTAGTGTGATCAAGTTGTGTTGGTTTGAGGAAATACTTTATTCATTCTTGTAATTAACAGGATTATACCTGCCACTAATGTCCATTGTGGATTTGTGATGGTTAAGAAAATTTCAGAAGTAAAATTTTTCTTCTTTTCCCTTTATACAAAAAAAAAAAAAAAAAAAAAAACAAAGCCCCACAAAGATTTAAAAAAAATCTTTTGAGGTAAAATTTTTTTTAATTTCCTGGTTTTATATTTCCCTATATCAGAATACTATTAAACCTTGAATATGAAGAGAACTTTGATGCCTTCTAATCTTGTCTCCTCCTAATATAGATGAGGAGACTGCTGCCAAAACATGCAAAGCAACTTGATCAAGATCATAAAACAAGTCAATAGTAGAGCTAGGAATTAAAACTAGGTACTTACCAGACCAGTGTTAAGCTACACAATACTACCTCTCTCTGAACAATCTCCTCAAACATATTAATAGCCACACCATGTTCCCTAAAGTTTCGGATAACTGTAAAGAATAATAAACTTTCATTATTATTGTATTCAACTAACTAACTTAAGACTACGCCTCAAATGTGAAGTTTACTGCATTTGAAATAGGGTAATGTTTAGTACTGTAGAAACTTGACTCAGATTAATCATATATTGTTTAGGTTTTTTCCTTCATCCTACTCCTCTCCTCAGAACTCTTCCTTATTTTTCTTTAAACTGGAGAGAGAAACTATCAATTACTGAGGAATATAAATTTCAGCCCTCTTGTTCTCTTTATAGTTCACGACTTTAATGGAGAAATGATTGTTTTCTTTTAAAAGGTACTTTGATGTGTCACAGACCACATTAAGACTAAATGTGAGTTATCTTCCTTGGACACGAGGGATCTAGAATCTTAGGAGAGAAGCTTAAATGCCAGCTACTATCCCAGTTCCTCTAGCAATCTGACTCAAGTATCTGGTTATTTTGGTATCGCTGCAGTACACGGTGGGGATAGAAAGCCACCTACGCAAGTGGCAGTGGGGAGTGGAAGTGGAGAATATGGGCAGCTATTCTTTTCTACAAGTTTTTTATACATTTCTGTTTGAAAAGTGATGGCTGAAGCTCCGAATATAGAAATTATGAACGATATTTCGTAAGTGCAGGCAGAGTTCCAGTTCCAGCTCCTATTCAGGAAGCTCTAAAACCTGTACAAGAAGCTCTAAAAAGAAGGAAAAGAAAACCCAGAACAGCAGAAACAAACAAACAAACAAAAACAGTGGAACCCAAAAAACCTGCTAAGCCAAAAAGAAAAAAAGAAAAAAAAAATTCTGGCAAGTCCACAAAATCAAAAGAAAAACCAGGAAAAATTACAGATACATTTAAAGTGAAAAGAAAAGTAGACCGTTTTAATAATGTTTCAGAAGGAGAACTTTTGACCAAGGTTGTCCCTGATATTTGGACCTTCAATCTGAACATTGTGATTATTGGCATAAACCCAGGACAGATGGCTGCTTACAAAGGGCATCATTACCCTGAACCTGGATTCTGCAACTGTTTTTTTACATCAGGGCTGAGTGAGGTCCAATTGAATCGTATGGATGATCATACTTTACCAGGGAAGTATGGTATTTTATTTGCCTTTGATGAAAAGGACAATGCCAAGTAGCAAGGATATTTCCAGTGAAGAAATTTCAGAAATATCTGCTATGAATAGCAGTGTTTAATGGAAAATGTATTTATGAAAGAAGTTTTTGGAGTAAACGTTAAGATTATGGGCTTCAACTGCCTAAGATCCCAGATGCAGAAACTCTCTGCTATGTTATGCCATCATTCAGTGGAAATGTGCTCAGTTTCCTTGAGCCCAGGACAAGTCCATAACTACATTAAGCTGAAAAACTTAAGGGATCAGTTGAAAGGCATTGAATGAAATACAGATGTTCGGGCCGTATAATATACATTAGATTTACAGCTTGCCTAAGACAATGCAAAGAAGGTGGCTATTAAGGAAGGAAAATATGATCCGGATTATGAAGCAGCACATCGTGGTGCTTCTGGTGAAAATCCATGCAATAGAGAACCCTGCAGCTTCTCTTCAAATGGGCTAACAGCCGACACAGCACTCAAGTGAAGAAGCACTTGAAGTGAACAATCAACTTTCAGAGACATTCAAAATTGGCAATGGATGACCCAGTCATTTTCAGACCAGATTCCAGGCTTTTTATTAATCATGGGATACAAGAACAGGAAGAGGGAAACCATGCCTAATAATGGTGTTTCTCAGCTCTGCTTAGATGCTGAAGTTTTAATGCAGTTGTCAAGAGGTGGATCTCATTTTGCTAACTCATTGCTAAATGAGTTTGCTAACTCATTTTTATTAGTTTTTTACTCTAGTGGTATAATCCTAGTACAGAGCAGTTGTGTGGTAGAATGAACTGTGTGAACTTGTTAATTTGGAATAAGAAAGTATGTTTTTTGTGTATGAGTTTTTGTATTTGAATTAACCATCATTCCAGTTTTTTTTATAAAAATCACATTTCATTTATGAAAAACTTTATTTTCTTTTGGGAATCACTTTTAATCTATGATGTTTAAATGCAACAGTCTCAATATTTATAGATGATTCTTTTTTTTTTGGCTATGTGTATAATAAAAGATCAGTATATTATCAAGAAAAATTCTCCTTATTTTCCATAGTGACATTATGGGTATGCAAATAAAATGATAATGTTTTGCACAATGTGATGAAATTTTATTGTTGTGACTATCATAGCATACACAGAGAAGACTCTTATTTTTTTATTAACCAATCAGAATCAAGCTCATGTTTTGAAGTCAGCCAGTTGGCAGTAGACTCACTCCAGGAACATGCTTTTTTTTTTTAAGCCGTTTTATTGAGATATATTCACATACCGTACAATCCATCCAAGGTTTATAATCAATAGCACTTAATATAATCACAGAATTGTGCGTTCATCATTGCAGTCTATTTTAGAACATTTTCATTCTCCAAAAAGAAAAACCCCACACCTTAGCAGTCACCTCTGAATCCCACTATCCTTCCCCAGCCCCACATAACCATTGATCTGTTTCTGTCTCTAGACAGATTTATTTATATTTAAAGATTATGAAAATTTTATTGTTCAATATAGTCCGTAGTTTTCATTAGGCCTATTTTTTCCATATACCACCCAATTACTAACACCTTGTACTAGTGATATACATTTGTTATAGTTAATGAAAGAACATTCCTATATTTGTACTATTCACCATGGACGTTGTCCACCAGAGTGTTCACTGTGTTATACAGTCCAGGGCTGTATCCTCTACCTTTTCCTTTAGTAACATACAGTCCCTATAACTACCTCTACACATTCAAACCCATAGGTCAGTGCTATTAATTATACTCACAGTAATATTTTACTGTGCTACCATCACGACTATCCATTTCCAAACATTTACAATCAACCTATATAGAAATTCTGCACAAATCAAGCATCAGCCCCACATTCTCTACCCCCATTGTATCTCCTGGTAACCTGTATTCTAACTATGAGTTTGCTTATTATACTTAGTTCATATTAGTGAGATCATACAATATTTGTCCCTTTGTGTCTGGCTTATTGACTCAACATAACATCCTACATCAGGTTCATGTGTCAGGACTTCATTACTTCTTGCTGCTAAATAATATTCCATAGTATGTATATACAACATTTTGCTTATCCATTCATCAGTGATGGATGCTTGGGTTGCTTCCTTCTTTTGGCAGTTGTGAATAAGGCCTATAGTTGATTCTTACCTGTGCAGAAACCTAGTTGCACTGTTATCCCTTTTATGCCCAAGAAGAACATGAAAAGAATTGCTGTAGATAGAGACAAATGTGTTGTTTTTCATATATGAAGTTAACCCTCAGTAGATTATTTGGTAGCTTTTATAGTTATTTTATGGGTCTCTGAGTCATAGTCACACTCTCACCTCTTTTCTTTACCAGTAGTGAACATTTGTGAGAGGTTCTTAGTATTAGAAACATAGAATATGGCCTCACTGCAGGAAAGCTAAACTAGCCTTCCTTGACAGGCCATTGAACCCTGGATTTAGCCTCCTCATCCTTGTGTGTTCATCCTTTAGAATTAACTAGACTATTCTGTTGGGAAGGTAAGCTCCAGGGAATGCAGCAAACCTTTTAAATTTTGTCACTTCATCTGTGCTTTACTCAATAGACATAAATTTGATAGGCAAGAAACTGGATTTCTGTCTCAATATGTTACACCATTCTAATTTTATCCTCCTTGGTGTTATGGATGTGGCATGGGAAGTGAAAAGAAATGAACTTTCAAGCTGAGCAACAAGATACTGGAGTTCTTTGATAATTTTATTTAAACTGGGGATTTATGTGCATGAAATGTACATTTAAAAATACTGAATTCTTCTTGCTAAGTATTCTAGTTTGCTAGTTGCCAGAATGCAATATACCAGAAATGGTATGGCTTTTAAAAGGGGGAATTTAATGAGTTGCTAGTTTATAGTTCTAAGGCTGAGAAAATGTCCCAATTAAAACAAGTCTATAGAAATGTCCAATCTAAGGCATCTCTTGGTTCAAGAAGGCCAACGAAGTTCAGGGTTTCTCTTTCAAATGAGAAGGCACATGGTGAACACAGTCAGGGCTTCTCTCTCATCTGGAAAGTCACATGGCAAACATGCCATCATCTGCTAGCTTTTTCTCCTGGCTTCCTGTTTCATGAAGCTCCCCTGGAGGCGTTTTTCTTCTTCATCTCCAAATGTCCTTGGCTGTCGGACTCTGCTTCATGGTGCTACAGCATTCTCTGTTCTCTCCGCATCTCTTTCATTCTCCAAAATGTTTCCTCTTTTACAGGACTCCAGAAACTCATCAAGACCCACCCAAGTGGGTGGAGACATGTCTTCACATAATCCAGTATAACAACCACTCGTGATTAAATCACACCTCCAGGGAGATGATCTGATTACAGTTTCAAACATACAGTATTGAATAAGGACTATTTTGCCTTTATGAAATGGGATTTAGGTTAAAACATGGCTTTTCTAGGGGACATACATCCTTTCAAACCAGCACACTAAGTAAATGTCATAAGCAATTAATTTTAACAATTCTTTTTCTGCATCATTAGAGTTTGTTATGTGGACTAAGTGAACTTCATAGGAAAGTTAGTTTGAAGCTTGTACTTTTGTGATTTTCTAATGCATTTCCATGATGCTACAGATAGTTTACAACTATTAAGTCTGGTGGGTATTTAAGTTGGGTATTCAGAAATACTATTTGTATTTACTCTTAATGAACGCATACCTAGGGAACATGCTATTTTTTCAATATGAAATATTTATGAGGTGGTTTGTTGGTTTTTTTTTTTCCAAGAAGTTATATGACCTGTTTTTCTCTTTATAATAAGAGAAACAAATTCTTGTCATGAAGCTTAACAAATTCTTGTCATGAATCTTAATTTCTAGTTGTGGCTATTACGCAATTCTTTTTTTCCTTAAGTCTAGGTCAAGCTGTTTTAGAAGTCATCCATGTTATTTAAATGATGTACTGTTCTGCTGTTTATATGTATGCTTTGTACAGGTGCTATTAAGGGCCTTGCATCAGGAATTATGAGCAGTTGAATTATTTTTTCATGGGATTATGTAAAGCATGTAACTAAGTATTCTTTGGTATGTAGCTATTGTAGCTTTACAATGGAATTTTTGAGTGGGGAAAATTCCCTTTAAATTATCATGGATTCTCACTTGAAAATGAGGGTTGAGGATTTTCCAAGCATACAGTAATGGTGTTTTTTATTCAATACAACAAATGAGTAGTGAATTTGATTTAACCTGTATATGACAGCCTAACACTTTAATTAAATAATATTGGAAAGGTTTTTAAATTCATTTGAAAGTCTGATGGTTTTTACAAAAAAAAAATTAAAAGCAACTAAAGGAATCAGATATCCAGAAATAAACTTAACCAAGGATGTAAAGGACCTGTACACAGAAAACTACAAAATATTGCTAAAGGAAATCAAATAAGAACTGAACAAATGGACATTCTGTGTTCATGGATTGGAAGGCTAAATGTTAAGATGTCAATTTTGTTCAAACAAACAGATTCAATGGATGAAATGTATGAAACTTGAGCACATTATGTTGAGTGAAATAAGCCAGACACAAAAGGACAAATATTGTATGATCTCACTAAAATGAACTAATTATACTATGTAAACTCATAGACAGAAAATCTAGAATATAGATTATCAGGAGATAGAATGAGGCTAGAGAATGGGGAGGGATTGCTTAAGATGTACACAATTTTTTTTTTTTAGATGTGTGCAATTTTTTGCTAGGTTGAATTTAAATGAGTGGAAATGGATAAAAATGATGGTAGCACATTATTGTGAGTATAATTAACTATGCTGAACTATGTGTGAATGTGGTTGATAGGGAAAGTTTAGAGTCATATATGTCACCAGAAGGAAAGCCAGAGCTTAAAACATGGGAGTGTATATCTTAGTAAATTTTGTGGTGGACAATGACTGTGATTGACAATACAACTATAAAAAATTTTCCACCATGAACTAAAACAAATATATGAAACTGTTACAAGAAGTTAATAATAGGCTGGTATATGGGGGGAAAATGTGCTTATTGCAAGCTATGGACTATAGTTAACAGTAATACCTTAATATTCTTTTGTCAGCATTAACAAATGTACCACTCTGATGCTAAGGATCGATGATGGGGATGGATAGGGGACATTGGATGTTTTGGCTTTTCTTTTTTCTTTTTTTTTCCTGGAGTAATAAAAATGTTCGAAAATCGATTGTGGTAATGAATGCAAACTGTGTGACGATACTGTGATTAATTATTGCTTGGACTAGGATTAGTCAGGCCTACAGATGTATAACCCCTGGACTTTTTTAGTTATGAAAATGAATAAATTAATATTTTTTGTTTTAACTATCTTGAGATAGGTTTCTATCGTTATAGGTTGAAAGAGTTTAGACTAATCATAGACTATAGAGTTGAACAATAAAAATTATGTTTGTAGTGGCTAGCTTTACTTTCATCTCCCAGCACCCTTCCTTCCCTCGGAAAACTGTATTTCTCTTATTCTACATTGTTCTGAGAAGGTTGCAAATCACAGTGCCACTCCCCTTCACCCTCAAGAGTAGGCAAATGATGAGAACATGTCCCAAGTTGGGCCAATCAGTGTCTTTCCCTGAGACTTTTCTTTTGAAGCTCATAAGAAGGTCTGTCTCTGTGGTCACAGTGTAGGAAGTATGCCAGTAATTGGTCTCTCTCTGTCTCCATTTCTTGGTTCTGCTTTCCTCTTTGGCTACTTTATTCTCAGGCATGTTATATCCACATGGAGATGAACCTCTGGTAAGGCATCAAGTGTGCATGATCAATTCAGCTGAGAATTTCAGGAGACCAGGCCTTCTTTCCTAGTGTCTATATTGTTGTGTCCAAAGTGTCTCTGACTGGTCATGTACTTACTTTGCGGCCAGGGAAGCAGAACCAGATAATTGACAGCTCCATCAGAGTGACCTAAAGCCCCATCACCATTATAGGGAGTAGTGAGAGGGCAATAGGAATAGAACATAGCACACACAAAACAGTAACAGATTTTTCCTTCCATACATATGCTGCTTTTCAAATGGCCCCTTATAATTATTTAATTTTCTGACATGGATTTAATTTACTTTTTTTTGGTATATATTTTTTTTTAACTTTTTTTGTTATGTATTATAACATATATTCAAAGCAAAAGAAGAAAAAAGCAATAATTTGGGGGGCACTCTTCTATAAGTAGTTACAGGACAGATTCCAGAGTTTATCATGGGCTACCATACCATCCTCTCAGATTTTTCTTTCTAGCTGCTCCAGAATATAGGACTAGAAGGAATAAATATTTTTTTTATCATCACAATCAACTTCTTTTTTTGTAATAGACAACATCTATACAAAAGCAATAAATTTCAAAGCACAGCACCACAATTAATTGTAGAACAGATTTCAAAGTTTAGTATGGGTTACAATTCCACAATTTTAAGTTTTTCCTTCTAGCTGCTCTAAGATACTGGGGAATAAAGCAAATATCAAGTTAATGATTCAGCAATCATATTCATTTGTTATACCCTACCTTCTCTGTATAACTTCACCATCACCTTTGATATTTCTATCTCACTCTTCAGGGGTATTTGGGCTATGGCCATTCTAACTTTTTCATGTTGGAAGGGGCTCTCAATTCTATGGAGTAAGGAGATGGAACTAGTGGATGTTCTGAAGAGGCTGGCCTCTCTTTCAAGGCTGATCTGGTCCAGGGACCCATCTAGAGGTTGTAGGTTTTTGGAAAGTTACCTTAGTGCATGGAACCTTTGTAGAATCTTATATATTGCCCTAGGTGTTCTTTAGGATTGGCTGGAATGGTTTTGGTTAGGGTTTGGCAAGTTATGATAGGTAGCAATGTCTAACTGAAGCTTGTGTAAGAGTGACCTCCAGAATAGCCTATTGACTGTATCTGAACTTTCTCAGCCAGAAATAAAGTATCAGTGATACTTTATTAATTACACTTCTTTTCCCACTTTTGGTCAGGATGGAATTGTTGATCCCATAGTGCCAGGGCTGGACTCATCCCTGGGAGTCATCTCCCATGCTGCCAGAAATTCTTTCACCCCTAGATGTCATGTCCCATGTGGGGGGGGAGAGCAAATGGTTTCACTTAAAGAATTGGGCTTAGAGAGAGGGAGGCCATATCTGAGCAAAAAAAGAGGTCTTCCAGAAGTAACTCTTAGGCATACCTATAGGTAAGCTGAGCTTCTCTGCTACCTACATAAGCTTCACAAGAGTAATCCTCAAGATCTATGGCTTGTCCTATTGATTTTGGTGCCCCTAATGTTTGACATAGTTAGTATCAGGGCATTCCCTGATGGTAAAGCTTAATAGTTCCATATTTTTTCTCCTATCCCTCAAGGGACCTTGCCCAATACTTTTTTTTATTATTATTATTAATTTAAAAAATTAGAAGAAACAAACATTCCCAACACATACATTCAGCAATTCACAATATCATCACATAGTTGCATATTCATCATCATGATCATTTCCCAGAACATTAGCATCAATTCAGAAAAGAAATAAAAAGACAACAGAAAAATATAACAAACAAACAAAAAGATTTTACAGGCCATACCCCTTACTGATCCCTTTCATTGATCACTAGCATTTCAAACTAAATCTATTTTAACATGTATTCCCCCGCCCAATACCTTTTGATTATCTACTTACTATATACTAGGATGTATCCAGGCATTATATTAAACTATACAGGATTAAATTAAGATAGTGAGGACTTAAGGCCCTTATTCTTATTCTGGGCTCCCTGTGTTTCAGTTGTTCAAATGAGCTATCCAGCCAGATTGACTTAGATTATGTGCTACAGAAAATTTAGGTTCCAGAAAAAATAAACCTTTCTTCCTTTGGTCTCAAAGAGTAGATGCAGTTCTGAAATATAGACACTGTCTTCCTTACTCCTGTGTTCTGAATTACCTTAATCCTGACCTGATCAGCTTCGTTCTTATCTCTAAATACCAGGTTATAGATATATAAAACAGTCTCTCAAAATCCAGAAATATAATTACCACTCCAAACTAAATGTGTCTGCTTTAAGAGCTTACAATCTAGACCCCTTTTTTGGTATATATCTTTGTTTTGATTTGCCATATTAAGGATGGAATAAAGGATTTTTCACCATTTAGTTACTCACAGATTAGTGGAATTGAAGTTTTGGATGGAAGGAGAAATTTTACAATATTTTATATAGTATTAAGGTTTGTAACTATATAAATGATTAGAGGCAAAAGGGACTAGAAAATGAGTGAAGAAAATATCCCTCAGGAAATATAAAGAATGATTTAAATGCCCTAATGTTCCCACAACTCTTAATTTTCTTTCAATAACTGCTTTGACGTAATTCCCTCACACTTTACTGAATTAGCATGTGCTTCCCTTGCCTGAACACATATTCTCAATCGCTGATAAATTTAATGATGATAAAATAGCATTTAAAACATCTCAGTATGTGATAGTAGGGGAATGGTTAAATTAAAATAATTAAATTATAGCCACGATACTCAAATATTTTAAAGCCTATTAAAATCACAATTATAGAATAAGATTGGAGGATTATGTCAATGTCAATATTATGATTGTGATATTGTACTATAGTTTTTCAAGAGCTACTGTTGGGGAAACTATAAAGAGTGCGTGGGATCTCTGTATTCTTACAACTGCATGTGACTCTGTAGTAACCTCAAAATAAAAGTTTCATTAAAATTTAAAGAAAACTATAAATATGGTATCAGCATGAAAATATTTATTTTTCTAATGTAAGAAGATCAGATTAAAATTTTTGGGCATGCTATATTACAATTATATTAAAATATGCATAGGTAAAAAGAGTAGAGGAAATACAGTAAATGGTTAATAGTGGTTATGTTGAGGTTAAGGAATTTGGGATGATTTTTCTTTTCTTCTTTATACTTTTATCATTTTGGAAATGTCCAGCAATAAATATATACTATACCTTTTCTACTCATTAAAAAAGCAAAAGTTATCTTTTAAAAATACATTTTAAAATCTTGCTTTCTCAGCATGCCAATGTGAAGGAAAAGATAACCGAATTCCCTTACTGAAGGAAGTTTTTGAGGCCTTTCCTAATACTCCCATTAACATCGATATCAAAGTCAACAACAGTGTGCTGATTAAGAAGGTACTTGAGGCATTGCCTTCTCTGGGTGTATTGCATCTGCTTTCACAAATTAAATAAAAGACTAGAGTAGGTGCATAGATTGGTAATATTCAAGGAAATGTGATACTCTAGGGATACATATTGTTTTAAATAATGCTCTGGTAGAAGAGATCACTGTAGGAGAGCTGTCTTCAGAGTGAGTTGTCATGTTGCAGTCATGGATAAAAGTAAATTTCTGTGAAACAATATAATTTATATAATTAACTTCCTCTAGCTTACCTTTTCTTATTTGTAGTTAGTCAAATTCCTAAATAGCTGTAAAGATACATTGTATAATGGTAAAATGTAAATAATTTCTTATATTTTAAAGAATAATCTGATTTAGGTCCTAACAAAATTTTATGCTATTCATGGCAGACTGTCAATTGTAATCCATTTTTTAAGTGAAGTAATATAAATGGATTAACAAATAGACACATGTATAAAATTTTTAATTTTCACCTGTAGGTTTCAGAGTTGGTGAAGCATTACAAACGAGAACACATAACAGTGTGGGGTAATGCCAGTTATGAAATTGTAGAAAAGTGCTACAAAGAGGTAAGCTTCAAAAAAAAACAAAGAATGATTTCTCTTTGTTGTTGTTATTGTGTATCTATAAATGATAGGTTAATTAAAGTAATTTTTAAAATTATCTTATTTGATAGCCTTGATACAAAGACAGATGGTCCCAGGTGAAAGCAATTAGCCAGAAGTCTAATTGAGATAATGAATCTATGGATCTGAACCTTGCTTTTTTTTTTTTCAGTTTGTACCTTGCATTTTAAGTTCATCCTAATTGGTGTGGTTCACAGAATTATTATTTTCACACACTAATATTTATTAACCTACCAACTTTACCAACATTTTATTATGTACATTATAAAACAAGATGATTCCTAATTTTAAGTGTCTATTCCTTGTTAAATAATTAAATATATTGTTTAACTTTGAATTAAGGAAGAGTCCCCCAACTCTAAAATCCAAGCTTCTTTCTACCATACCTAAAAAGACTTAATCAAATTAAGCCAGGATCTTAATTAACAGATAGTATATAAAAGCAAGGTCATTCCACCCACTTGAAAACTTTCTGGTTAAGAAAATGTGTCTATAAAAATTAAGTTTGACCTATTTTGAAATGGTGCCAAAGCTCCGTATTTTAGCAATATGATCAGCTAAGAGAATTTGAAATTTAAAATGTTTAAAAAAATTTTAAGTACTGAAGACTCTCTTTTCAAAATTCAAGTGATAATGCAGAAGAAACATGACAGAAGTAGCAATTCTCAAAACAAAGAACTCTTGGTAAGGCCTGCCTCCCTAGAAAAGAAGGCAAAAACATATCCAAGATCAGATCTATTACAGTTCAAAGTATGATTGAAACCCTTATTAAGGCAAGGAAATTTTATTCATGTGCAGCAAGTGCTGTGATATCCCAAAGTAGCTTGCAAAAAAAGGAGAGAGCAGAACAATCACTCGAATGAGTGACTTCATAACTTAGGACTAAGACTTTTCCAAAAGTGGTCAGTGTCTGGTGGTAAATTTAGATGTCATTAAAACAGAAATAATGTAATGGAGGCCTCTTGTCCTACTGATCTTTTTGCATCAACTAAAATTTTCAAATAAAAAAAGTGACAGTACCAAATGCTGGGAAAGGTATGCCTAGAAACTGGATTTCTCATTCTTTGCAGGTGGGGATGTAAAATAGTATAGTCACTCTCTTAGTTTGTCCGTTTCTTACAAAATTAAACATGCGCTTACCAGATGAGTCAGCAACCTCACCCTTGGCCATTTATCCCAGAGAAATGAAACTTAGGCACACAAAAATCTGCATGATCATAGCCATTTTATTTATAACAGCAAATGTTGGAAACAGCCCAGATGTCCTTTAGTAGGTAAATGATTTAGCAAACTGATACATCCATACGTTGGAATACAACTCAGTAATAAGGAGGAATGAACATGCAGGAGGTCCTCAGGGCATTATGCTTAGTGAAAAAAAAAATCACCCTCCAAAGGTTACATGCTTGATAAGTATGTATAGTATAATTCCATTTATATAACATTCTTGAACATAACATTCTCAAACCTATAGCCCTGCAGAGCAGATTAGTGGCTGCTAGGGGACTGAGGTTATGGGTGGGGTGAAGAGTGGGTATGAATGCGAAGAGTTAGCACTAGGGACTTCTCTTGTGGTGATGAATAGTTCTGTATCTTGATTATGGTGGCAGTTACATGATACTATACATGGGATAAAATTTCATGGAATATACACACATACAAACACACATGCACAAATGAATGTGGTTTAAAACGCATAAAACTGAATAAGGACTATAGTTTAATTATAACATAATGTACCAATGTCAATTCCTGATTTTAATACTGTTCTATAGTTACAACAGATGTCACTGTTTGGGGAAGCTGAGTGAAGGGTATTCTACTATTTTTGCAATTTCCTGTGAGTCTATATTTTTTCAAAATAAAAAATTCACTTTTGATCCAGAATCACACAACTTTTCCCTTGATTCACATATTTCTCCAGAAGGCTCTGGCTTTCTCTCATTTTAGAATTTAAAAACTCTAAAGTTTTCAGGAGTAATTTTCCTACATCACAGTAAGGTTGTCTCAGTAATATTCAGCATTGGTGTTATCACCATACTGTGTAGTTAAATTATGCATTTTTACAATTCTTGGAGTATTGTTTGTAGGAATTTTACATTAGCTTTTTAAATCTCAGGTGCTAGATATTAAAAATATAAAAATAAAACGAAGGGGACACACAGCAGTGATGGAAAAACATGTGGCTCTTATTCTTACTTAATGACTTTATTTCTTCCTACTTAGTACAATGTTTCTTAAACTTGGCTATACATTGGAATTATAAAAACAGTTTTTAAAAATACTAATGCCTGGGTCCCATCCCAGATACTCTGATTTACTAGATAAAGGTTGTGGCCAGTTATTAAATATTTGCCAGCATATCACTCCTGCTCCTGCTCCTGCTGTCACCATCCCCAGTCCCCCACCCCAGCTTTGCATAGCTCTCCAGTAGTACCAATTACTGTTTTTAGTGCTCTGGTTCCAAAACTGTCTAAGTTTTGAACGTCAGTCCCTATCTCTATTTTTCCCACAAGTTCTGTTATTCTTAGTGTGTGATTTTGTGGAACACAAGGTTTTTCAGGGACTTGAATATTGTGTTACATTTGAAACACCCTTATATAAATAAGCAGAAAATATTACAAAATAGCATGTGAACATAAGGTGTGAAATAAATCCTCAAACTTATTTACTGTGTTCTTTAAAATAAAGAAGTAGGTAATTTAGAGTTAAACATCTAAAATAAATTGCTTTTCTGTATGATTTTTTGATATATTATTTTTGCAGAGAAAATTCAATTTTAGCATAATTATTTGTTTTAAAAACAAATATAAGGGGCAGGCAACAGTAATTCAGTGGCAGAGTTCTTGTGGGTTTGTTTCCCGCTGCCTGCCCATGTAAAAAAAAAAAAAAAAAGCAATACCAACAAATATAGGAAACTTGTATTCTAGAGATTTTGAGATTTTGAACACATTTTCCAATAGAAACCTAAAATGGTAGTTAGATTCTTGGACTGGCCTACAAAATCCTAACTATATTTAATTCATAGCATAGCTGAACAATGACACATTTGCAACAGTATTGAGATTAGATAGAAAGATTTTTAAAAAAGGAATGACATTACTGAATATTTCATACTTTCATCTCTTTATCTTCTTCCATTAAATTCTGGTATGTTTAATCTATAGTAAAAAGCACTATAACTAAGGGACAAGTGATGTTGCAAAAACCGAACATGTCTTCACAATTCATCTAGACTAACAAAGTTGTGTGTGTGTGTGTGTGTGTGTGTGTGTGTTTTAAATGACAGTAATACTGGTAGTGATTTATATCCTGATACATAAGTAGTGGGTAAATGAATAGGGGTAGCCCTTCTGGAAAATAATTTCATAGTACATACCTAGATCCTTTAAAAAGTACTAATTTAAAAATGTTTTGCATGAGGAAGAATGAATGAATGTCATTACTGTAGGGTGCTGAAATAGATGGTAATTAATATTTTAAAACTTTAACTTATGTGTGAGACTAAAGCAAAAAATGTTTACTTGGTACAAAATCTATATTTTGACTAGTGCATTTCCTAATATAATATATGTGGACAGCTTAATTGAACACCATAAGTACATGGAAACTTGAGTAGGTCATGAGTTTTGTAGGTTTGTCCAGAGTGATGCCTCAATAAATCCCAAAAGGATTTGAACAGCGAATAAAAAAGTATTTGTAAAGTCCCCTTGGGGAAATGGTGAGAAAGGGGGAAAATTCAACTTCCCCAAGTTGAATTCTTGATATTCTCACAAGCAGTGAGGACAACCAAAGCAATAGACTGAGCTCCCAGTCTTGGGGTTTGTTCATATGAAACTTAACCCAACAAAGGATAGGTTAAGCCTACTTAAAATTAGGCCTAAGAATCACCCCCAAGAGAACCTCTTTTGTTGCTCAGATGTGGCCTCTCTCTCTCAGCCAACATGACAAACTCATTGCCCTCCCCCTTTCTACGTGGGACATGATTCCCAGGGGTGTGGACCTTCCTGGCAACGTGGCTCAGAAATCCTAGAATAAGCTGGGACTCAGCACCAAGGGATTGAGAAAACCTTCTCGACCAAAAAGGGGAAGAGAGAAATGAGGCACAATAAAGTGTCATTGGCTGAGAGATTTCAAACAGAGTTGAGAGGTTATCCTAGAGGTTATTCTTATGCATTAAATAGATATCACCTTTTTATTTTAAGGTGTAACAGAGAGGCTGGAGGGAACTGCCTGAAATGTAGAGCTGTGTTCCAGTGGCCATGTTTCTTGAAGATGATTGTATAATGATGTAATTTTCACAATGTGACTGTGTGATTGTAAAAACCTTGTGTCTGATGTTTCTTTTATCTACCTTATTAACAGATGAGTAAAACATATAGATTAAAAGTAAATAAATAATAGGGGGAACAAATGTCAAAACAAATTTAGTAGATTGAAATGCTAGTGATCAATGAAAGGGAGGGGTAAGGGGTATGGTATATATGAATTCTTTTCTGTTTTCTTTTTATTTCTTTCTCTGAATTGATGCACATGTTCTAAGAAATGATCATGATAATGAATATACAACTATGTGATAAAAAAAGAATGTTTTTATGTTGTTTTATCAATAAAAATATTTTTAAAAAAAGAGCCTGTAAAAAGCCCATGCTCTTTAACCCAGCAATTCGATGTCTAGATATTTATTTTTACCTCATCAGTTACTACAATCTTTGTCTGTTTGAAGGTGCTACAGATCAAGCCCAGAGTATTTTATCTAAGTCCTGATGTTTCCATGTTTGTATTCTGGGAAGTGAATTTCCTGAGCCAGCTAAAGCTCTCCCTAAAGAAAGGCCTGTCAGTGTAGTTGTCTGTAGGGCCATTGTTCCACCCAGATTATTTAATTATTTAACGTAAAACCCATGAAACCATTGGACTTGATGACAGAGATATGAGACCACAGCTCAAGTAGAAGTAACAGAGCAAATAATATGGCAAATGCTGCAGGTTTTGTTGAATTCTAAATTGAAGCTGTGTACTTATAGATATAATAACCCACAATTCTCAGAATTGTGCCCATAGCTATAGTTGAATTCACTAGTTGGCTTTGAATCTTAAAGGTCCAGTTCTAAAAGTCTAATGAAAGCAACAGGTGTAGTTGTCAGAGTTACTTGTAGTTTAAGAATCCTGAAACAGTCCCATCAAAGGTTCTCTGGTTGCCTCTCCATGAAGGGGAAACCTCTACTGGTTGTACTGGTCCCTTGGGGAACCACGAAGGATAAGCTCATGGATGTGACTCCACAGGAGAAACGGCACCATTCAGCTGGTGGAGAACAGTGCCTGGACTGCTCCTTTTGCCTCATAGTGAAAGTGAATCCAGCAGTCTTTTTCTTTCTTTCTTTCTTTTTTTATTTTTATTAATTAAAAAAAATCTTTTTAAATACTGAAAAACACCAAATGCACGCAAACATTCATAACTTTTGATCATTCCGTTCTACATATATAATCAGTAATTCACAATATCATCACATAGTTGCATATTCATCATCATGATCATTTCTTGGAACATTTGCATCTATTCAGAAAAAGAAATAAAAAGAAAACAGAAAAAAAAGTCATACATACCATACCCCCCACCCCTCTCCCTCACCGATCACCAGCATTTCACTTTAAATTTATTTTAACATTTGTTCCCCCTATTACTCATCTTTATTCCATATGCTTTACTCATCTGTTGATAGGGTAGATAAAAGGAGCATCAGACACAAGGTTTTCACAATCACAGTCACATTGTGACAGCTGTATCATTATTCAATCCTCCTCAAGAAACATGGCTACTGGAACACAGCTCTACATTTTCAGGCAGTTCCCTCCAGCCTCTCCATTACATCTTGAATAACAAGATGATATCTACTTGATGCATAAGAATAACCTCCAGGATAACCTCTCGACTCTGTTTGGAATCTCTCAGCCATTGACACTTTGTCTCATTTCCCTCTTCCCCCTTTTGGTGGAGAAGGTTTTCTCAATCCCCTGATACTGAGTCTCAGCTCATTCTAGGGTTTTTCTCAATCCCTTGATGCTGAGTCTCAGCTCATTCCAGGATTTCTGTCCCCTGTTGCCAGAAGGTCCACACCCCTGGGAGTCATGTCCCACATAGACAGGGGGAGGGTGGTGAGTTTGCTTGTGTTGGCTGGAGAGTGAGGCCACATCTGAGCAACAAAAGGGGTTCTCTTGGGGGTGACTCTTAGGCCTAATTTTAAGTAGGCTTGACCTATCCTTTGTGGGGTTAAGTTTCATATGAACAAACCCCAAGATTGGGGGCTCAGGCTATAGCTTTGATTGTCCACACTGCTTGTGAGAATATCAAGAATTCAACTTGGGTAAGTTGAATTTTCCCCCTTTCTCATCATTTCCCAAAGGGGACTTTGCAAATACTTTTTAAATCACTTTTCAAGTCACTCTGGGATTCATCGGGACATCACTCTGCACAAACCAACAAAATCTCATGTCCTACTCAAGGTTCCATGTACTTATGGTGTTCAATTAAGCTATCTACATAAGTTATATTAGGAAATGAACCAGTCAAAATATAAATTTTGTACCAAATAAATATTTTTTGATTTACTCTCACACATAAGTTAAAATTTTAAAATATTAATTACCGTCTATTTCAGCACCCTACAGTAATGACATTCGTTCATTCTTCCTCATGCAAAAACATTTTTTTAAATTTGTACATTTAGTCACTATCATTATACACTCTAGGCATTCCTAGATTATACCATCTCAGTCTTTATCGTCTATCTTTCTTTCTGATTTCATTTGTTCCCCCAGCCCTCCTCCCTCTATCGTTCACACATTCAGCTTCATTCAGTATTTTAACATAATTGTATTACAGTTAGGTAGTATTGTGCTGTCCATTTCTGAGTTTTTACATTCAGTCCTGTTGCACAATCTGTATCCCTTCAGCTCCAATTACCCAATATCTTACCCTATTTCTATCTCCTGATAATCTCTGTTACCAACGACATATTCCAAATTTATTCACTAATGTCAGTTCATATCAGTGAGACCATACAGTATTTGTCCTTTTGTTTTTGGCTAATCTCACTCAGCATAATGTCCTTAAGGTCCATCCATGTTGTGACATACTTCATACTTTATTCTGTCTTACGGCTGTATAATATTCTATGTATATACCACAGTTTGTTTAGCCACTTGTCTGTTGATGGACATTTTGGCTGTTTCCATCACTTCGCAATTGTAAATAATGCTGTTATAAACATTGGTGTGCAAATGTCTGTTTGTGTCTTTGCCCTCATGTCCACTGAATAGATACCTAGCAATGGTATTGCCGGGTCATATGGCAATTCTATATTTAGCTTTTTGAGGAACTGCCAAACTGCCTCCACACCACAGTATTTGTACCATTTGACATTCCCCCCAACAGCAGATAAGTGTGCCTCTTCACATCCTGTCCAGCACTTGTCATTTTCTGTTTTATTGATAATGGCCATTCTGGTGGGTGTGAGATGATATCTCATTGTGGTTTTGATTTGCATTTCTCTAATAGCCAGGGAAGTTGAGCATCTCTTCATGTGCCTTTTGGCCATTTGTATTTCCTCTTCTGAGAAGTGTCTGCTCAAGTCTTTTGCCCATGTTGTAATTGGTTTGGCTATATTTTTGTTGTTGAGTTGAACAATCTCTTTATAAATTCTGGGTACTAGACCTTTATCTGATATATCGTTTCCAAACATTGTTTCCCATTGTGTAGGCTGTCTTTTTATTTTCTTGATGAAGTTCTTTGATCCACAAAAGTGTTTAATTTTGAAGAGTTCCCATTTATTTATTTATTTCCCTTAATGCTCTTGCTTTGGGTGTAAGGTCCAGGAAACTGCCTCCTAGTATAAGATTTATAAGATATTTCCCTATATTTTCTTCTAACTGTTTTATGGTCTTAGATTTCATGTTTAGGTCTTTGATCCATTTTGAGTTAACTTTTGTATAAGGTGTGAGATATGGGTCCTCTTTCATTCTCGTGCATATGGATATCCAATTCTCTAGGCACCATTTATACCAGTTATTGAAGAGATTGTTCTGTCCCAGGTGAATTGGCTTGACTGCCTTATCAAAGATCAATTGTCCATAGATGAGAGGGTCTATATCTGAACACTCTATTCTATTCCATTGGTCAGTATGTCTATCTTTGTGCCAGTATCATGCTGTTTTGACCACTATAGCTTCATAATATGCCTTAAAGTCAGGTAGTGTGAGACCTCCGACTTTTTTTCTTTCTTTCTTTCTCGGGATACTTTTAGCTATTCAGGGCACCTAGCCCCTCCAGATAAATTTGGTTATTGGTTTTTCTGTATCTGAAAAGTAAGTTTTTGGGATTTTAATTGGTATTGCATTGAATCTGTAAATCAATTTAGGTAGAATTGACAACTTCACTATATTTAGTCTTCCAATCCATGAACACAATATGCCCTTCCATCTATTTAGGTTGTCTTTGATTTCTTTTAACAATTTCTTGTAGTTTTCTTTGTATAGGTCTTTCGTCTCTTTAGTTAAGTTTACTCCTAAATATTTTATTCTTTTGGTTGCAATTGTAAATGGAATTCTTTTCATGATTTCCCCCTCAGATTGTTCATTACTAGTGTATAGAAACACTACAGATTTTTGAGTGTTGATCTTGTAACCTGTCACTTTGCTGTACTCGTTTATTAGCTCTAGTAGTTTTGCTGTGTTTTTTTTCAGAGTTTTTGACATTTTATATCATATCATCTACAAACAGTGAGAGTTTACTTCTTCCTTTCCAATTTTGATGGCTTGTATTTCTTTTTCTTGTCTAATTGCTCTGGCTAGAACTTCCAACACAATGTTGAATAACAGTGGTGATAGTGGACATCCTTGTCTTGTTCCTGATCTTAGGGGGAAAGTTTTCAGTTTTTCCCCATTGAGGATGATATTAGCTGTGGGTTTTTCATATATTCCCTTTATCATTTTGAGGAAGTTCCCTTCTGTTCCTATCCTTTGAAGTGTTTTCGACAGGAAAGGATGTTGAATTTTGTCAAATGCCTTTTCTGCATCAATTGAGATGATCATGTGGTTTTTCTGCTTTGGTTTGTTGATATGGTGTATTACATTAATTGATTTTCTTATGTTGAACCATCCTTGCATACCTGGGGTGAATCCTACTTGGTCATGATATATAATTCTTTTAATGTGTTGCTGGATTCAATTTGGTAGCATTTTGTTGAGGACTTTTGCATCTCTGTTCATTAGCGGGATTGGTCTGTAGTTTTTTGTTTTTTTTTTTGGTAATATCTTTGTCTGGCTTTGGTATGAGGGTGATGTTGGCTTCGTAGAATGAGTTAGGTAGCTTTCCCTCCTCTTCAATTTTTTTGAAGAGTTTGAGCAGGATTGGTACTAATTCTTTCTGGAATGTTTGGGAGAATTCACATGTAAAGCCATCTGGTCCTGGGCTTTTCTTTTTGGGGAGCTTTTTAATGACTGATTCAATTTCTTTACTTGTGATTGGTTTGTTGAGGTCATCTATTTGATCTTGAGTCAAAGTTGGTTGTTCATGTCTTTCTAGGAAGTTGTCCATTTCATCTACATTCTTGTATTTATTGGCATAAAGTTGTTCATAGTATCCTGTTGTTACCTCCTTTATTTCTGTGGGGTCAGTGGTTATGTCTCCTCTTCCATTTCTGATCTTATTTATTTGTACCCTCTCTCTTCTTCTTTTTGTCAATCTTGCTAAGGGCCCATCAATCTTATTGATTTTCTCATAGAACCAACTTCTGATTTTGTTGATTTTCTCTATTGTTTTCATGTTCTCAATTTCATTTATTTCTGCTCTAATCTTTGTTATTTCTTTCCTTTTGCTTGCTTTGGGGTTAGTTTGCTGTTCTTTCTCCAGTTCTTCCAAGTGAACAGTTAATTCCTGTATTTTTGCCCTTTCTTCTTTTTTGATATAGGCATTTAGGGCAATAAATTTCCCTCTTAGCACTGCCTTTGCTGCATCCCATAAGTTTTGATATGTTGTGTTTTCATTTTCATTATCCTTGAGATATTTACTGATTACTCTTGTAATTTCTTCCTTGACCCACTGGTTGTTTAAGAGTGTGTTGTTGAGCCTCCACATATTTGTGAATTTTCTGGCACTCTGCCTATTATTGATTTCCAACTTCATTCCTTTATGATCTGAGAAAATGTTTTGTATGATTTCAATCTTTTTAAATGTACTGAGGCTTACTTTGTGACCCAGCATGTGGTCTATACTTGAGAATGATCCATGAGCACTTGAGAAAAAGGTGTATTCTGCTGTTGTTGGGTGTAAAGTTCTATAAATGTCTGTTAAGTCTAGCTAATTTATAATATTATTCAAATTCTCTGTTCCTTTATTGATCCTCTGTCTAAATGTTCTGTCCATTGTTGAGAGTGTGGAATTGAAGTCTCCAACTATTATGGTAGATGTGTCTATTTCTCTTTTCAGTGTTTTCAATGTTTGGCTCATGTATCTTGGAGCATTCTGCTTTGGTGCATAAATATTTATGATTATTATGTCTTCTTGTTGAATTGTTCCTTTTATTAATACATAGTATCCTTCTTTGTCTCTTTTGACTGTTTTACATTTGAAGTCTAATTTGTTGGATATTATTATAGCTACTCCTGTTCTTTTCTGATTGTTATTTGCATGAAATATCTTTTCCCAACCTTGCACTTTCAAGCTATGTTTATCCTTGAGTCTAAGATGTGTTTCCTGTAGACAGCATATAGATGGGTCCTGTTTTTGAATCTATCCTGCCAGTCTATGTCTTTTGATTGGAGAGTTTAATCCATTAACATTTAGTGTTATTACTTTACACGTAGTACTTTCTTTTACCATTTTGCCTTTTGGATTTTATATATCATATCTAATTTTTCTTCTATTTACCTTTACTGATAATCTTCATTTCTACAGTCTTCTCCACACCTCTCTCTCCTGTGTTTTCATTTCTGCCTCTAGTGCTCCCTTTAGTATTTCTTGCAGAGCTGGTCTCTTGGTCACAAATTCTCTCAGTGATTTTTTTGTCTGAAAATGTTTTAATTTCTCCCTCATTTTTGAAGGACAGTTTTGCTGGATATAGAATTCTTGATTGGCAGTTTTTCTCTTTTTGTAATTTAAATATATCATCCCACTGTCTTCTCGCCTCCATGGTTTCTTCTGGGAAATCTACGCATAGTCTTACTGGGCTTTCCTTGTATATGATGGATTGTTTTTCTCTTGCTGCTTTCAAGATTCTCTCTTTTTCTTTGATCTCTGACATTCTGATTAGTAAGTGTCTTAGAGTATGTCTATTTGGATCTATTCTCTTTGGGGTATGCTGCACTTCTTGGATCTGTAATTTTAAGTCTCATAGGAGTTGGGAAATTTTCAGTGATAATTTCCTCCATTAGTTTTTCTCCTCCTTTACTCTTCTCTTCTCCTTCTGGGACACCCACAACATGTATATTTGGGTGCTCCATATTATCATTTAGTTCCCTGAGTCCCTCCTTATATTTTTCCATTTTTTTCCCTATATTTTCTTTTGCTTGTCGGATTTCAGATGTTCCATCCTCCGTTCACTAATCCTATCTTCTGCCTCTTGAAATCTACCATTGTAGGTTTCCATTGTTTTTTTCATCTCTTCTACTGTGCCTTTCATTCCCATATATTTGTGATTTGTTTTTTCAGACTTTCAATTTCTTCTTTTTGTTCATTCCTTGCCTTCTTTATATCCTCCCTTGATTCATTGATTTGATTTTTGATGAGGTTTTCCATGTCTGTTTGTACATTCTGAATCAATTGTTTCAACTCCTGTATCTCATTTGAATGTTGGTTTGTTCATTTGACTGGGCCATATCTTCAATTTTCCTAGTGTGACTTGTTATTTTTTGCTGGCATCTAGGCATTTAATTACCTTAATTAGTTTATTCTGGAGATTGTTTTCACTTCTTTTACCTAGAGTTTTCTTGCTTGATGAATTTGTTCTCTGTCTGTTCTTTGACATTAATTTCAGATTTTTCTGGACTACTAGCTTAGGCTTTGTTTAACAAGGAGAAAATTTCAGTTCTTGTCTTTTTGTTTCTTGCCCTGGCTTCATGGTGCCTTTCCCCCCCTCTCCTTAGGAGGGTCTACTTAGGTATTATAGACCCGGATTTTCCCAGACCAAACTGGCTTCCTGTCAGGAAGAAAGAGTCACCTGCATCAGTTTTTCTTGAGGGTGAGACCCAGTGGGTTGAAAGACTTTCCTGTGAAGTCTCTGAGCTCTGTTTTTCTTATCCTGTCCAGTATGTGGTGCTTGGTCTACCTGCAGGTCCCAGCAGCATAAGATGATGCGGTACCTTTAACTTTGGCAGACTCTCCGTGCTGGGGGCATGGTGGAGATGAGGAGAGGTTGTAGGCTGGGTTGTTGTTGTTGTTTTTTTTTCACATGGGCAGGCACCAGGAATCAAACCCAGGTCCTCTGGCATCACAGGCAAGCATTCCTTGTAGACTGGTTTTAATGGCTTCAAATTACCAAACCCTGGGGTCTGAATTCCTTGAGGGAAGAATTCCACCTGAGTTGGGCCTCACCCCTCCCTTTTGGGAAGGCTCAGGCTCCAGAGAAGCTCTCAAACAAGCTTATTTCTGCCTATGCCTGGGGCAGTTGCAGCCTGAGAAGCCCTGCCCTGTATCCAAGGGCAGCCAAGCCTCTGTAGAAGCACAGCCATAAAAACCTCTGTTTCTTTTCTTTTTTTTTTTTCTTTTTCCCGTCAGCCCTGCCCCATTAGCGCTGGGGCAAAAATCAGCGACCTCCACTTTGACCAGGTTCACCTGAGCTGGGGGCCTATTTTTATTTTTTTATTTTTTATTTTATTTTATTTTTTTGGGGGGGGCCTATTTTTAGTAGTCAGAATTTGTGAATTAATTCCACACTTGAAGCTTAGTTGCGCTCAGCCCCTGCTGCTGGTAAAGTCTCTTTCCTTTCCCCTCTGGGAAGCAGCCTGTGGGGGAGGGGCGCCAGCCACTGTGGCTTGGGGAACTCACAGTTCTGCGGGGGCTCACAGCCAGTCCAGCTGGTCCAGACTGGGGTACACTGTGTGTCCGGTCACTGATGTGGCCCCAGGAGCTGTTCTGTACTGTTCCTGATTATTTAGCAGGTGTTCTGGAGGATGAATTAAATCCCACACCTTGCTAAGCCGCCATCTTGGCTCCTCCCCCAGCAGTCTTTTTCACTTGTTGAACCTGGTGGCACATGCAATGCAACTTTCTACTTTTTAAATTATAATTGTATAGAATTACAGTTAAATTATAGTTTTGGCAGGTGTTCATGACCTACTCTCTGAAACTAACCCTCATTTGTAAAATTCTGTATTTGGAAAAAAATGTATTCCACAGTAAAAGGTAAATAGCACTTATTCCCTTAATCCTAGTTCTAGCGGCTATTGGCTGTCTAGCAGCATGATAGGAAGGCAATGTGGTAAGTCAATAAATAATTTCTTCTTAATACACTATAACTGTGGAAGTACAATAATAGCAGAGAGAAGGGAATTGATAAACTTTAGTAACATGAATCATGCTATGGGGTTCCAAGATCCTGACTTACTTGTAAAGACTAGCCATTTCTAAGTGTATGTTTGTAAATGGCTATTCATAATTCGGGGGTACTTATAACAGGTGTTAGAATATAGTCTTGGACCAAAGGAGGAGGAGGAGCTATAACAGAAAAGATAGGATTTAACAAATGAGTATGCCTGCTGAACCATTATATTGGTATTTCTTTCAGTCTCCAGTATCTTAGAGCAGCTAGAAGGAAAAACCTAAAACTGTGGGACTATAACCCTTACCAAACTCTCTACTCTATAACTACTTGCTATAATGTACTTTGAAATGTATTGCTTTTTTGTATATATGTTATATTTCACAATGAAAAAATATATAGTCTTGGGGAATTTCGAGGATTGCGAAATAATCCTCTTTATTTGAGGGTTTGTAAAGTAACAATATTTTTTGTGTTTTATAGAATTCAGATATTCCTATACTCTTCAGTCTACAACGTGTTCTGCTCATTCTTGGCCTGTTCTTCACTGGCCTCTTGCCTTTTGTGCCCATTCGAGAACAGTTTTTTGAAATTCCAATGCCTTCTATCATATTGAAGTAAGTGTTACTGTTTTCCTTAATTACAGAAGAACTAAGATAAATACTCATTAATGTCAGTATCAATGATAAAGACTAGGTTTCTATAGTTATTTCCATATTCTATTAGTTGACCTATACTAATAATATTTTTTTGATAAAATTGAGACATTTTCTAAAATGAATAGTAAAAGATTATAAAAACTTAATGTGGACCCATTGCAAATAACAATGACTTTCTCTGCCTTTATACTCATAACTCAGGTAAAAAGAATTGAGCTTAATTGTAGAAACATGATTATTTTATTCTGACACGAGCTAGCAATTCCCTTTAACTTCTCCTACTTTCTACTTCATCAACAAGTATACCTAGTCAAAAATTTCATTGAATTCCAAAATTACCACTAATGTCAATACATTTAGGAAGAAAAACAACCACCACCACCTCTACATCAAAAAACCCTTTGGAAATGAAGAGAGAAAACGGTAGTTACTTTATATAAGATACTTCTATATTTATATAATTTCTCTATTAGGTAGAAAGCCTTGCTTTTTCACTCACTAATTTATTACAAAGATAAAAATATGTAAAACATTTAGCTTTGCCTGGAAAATAGTAAGCATTCAATAAATGGATGCTTATATTGTTAACATCTTTATTATCATCATTTTTAAAGAAAGATAGATTCATCTCAAAATTCTGCATATTTAGAATATGATTTCTAGCCCTGGATTCATAATAATAACTGAGTCATGCCAAAGAAATTTGGATCTTCTGGAGAGCTCATTTAATGTCATGAACTGCATTAAAGTACTTTTCATCCCCCAAACACAACTTTAAAAAAACAAGCTGAACATTAGTACAATAGTTATTTAAAAATATTGGTAAAGGGCGGGCCGCGGTGGCTCAGCGGGCAAAGTGCTTGCCTGCTATGCCGGAGGACCTCGGTTCGATTCCCGGCCCCAGCCCATGTAACGAAAAACGGAGAAACAAAATACAATAAAACAAGAAAATGTTTAAAAGATGTTTCCCTTTCTTCCTCTCTTCCTTCCTTCTATCCTTCCTTCCTTCTAAAAAAAAAAAAAAAAAAATATTGGTAAAAAAAGCAATTTCGTCAGTACCCTTGTGCTTAGCTTCTACATTTCATGCCTGTTATCGAATTTGAATTTCTTAGTGATGAGCATGTTTTACTTTACCCATCCCAATTATATTTATTAGCAGTCTCTGTAGCCATTTCTCATACAAAACAACAAAAACATCTTTCTTGTTACAGAGTAACTTTTTCATCCATTAGATTAAAAATGATTCCGTATAATTTATTCCTAAAATACTTAGCTTTCCTCTGGCCTGGAATGGACTATTATGCTTTCTAGATTATTTCCATGTAAACAGCAGCAAATATTATTGAAATACAGAAATATGAACAAACTCCAAAGATTTAATCTTTCCTCTAAAAACACGATTATGGAGTAAGACAGGTAGAATAATGTTTGTGTGTGTGTGTTCTGGGGGGGTGTTTAATATTTCCATGGAAGACAGGGGATACTTCCTGTAACAACATATTAATATGTTGTTTGAAAAAGTAATTAATACTGAAATACCAAATTCCTGAAAGTAAAACCAGGGGTTTCTATTGGGCCCGGAATGAGAAGCTGTTTCTTCACAGAGCTTCTAATAAAAACTGAATTCAGGGATAAAGGAAAAAATGAATTTTTAGAATAATGTTGCCTCTCAGAATTATCTTAAGAGTGTAGACAGGAGGAGTTAGAAAGGAAACAAGAAATGAAGATCTGGGAAAAATGAAATTACCATGTGCTGAAAAAGTCTCAGAGATCTTCAAAGTAGAAATCAGAGATTTCCTATGGGAATAGCCCAAAGTAAATAACAAGGGTAGTTGTACTACTCTAGACTTCAAAAAGATTTGAAAAAAGAACTTAGCACAGACTGGAAAACCTAAAAATCAAGCAGGCTCTTTCAGTAGAATAGATCATTTAAAAAGACAGGGCCCATGTCTTCAAACTGAAATGGAAAGAAACAACATGCTTTATATTAACCTCATATTTAACACCTCAAATATCCTTTTTTGGGGGTATGGCAGGTACATGGGCTGGGAATTGAACCTGGGTCTCTCATGGTTGGTGCTCATTCTACCACTGAACCACATGCACCCTCAAATGTCTTTTAAACCATAGTAGAATTTAGTGTGTTTAAACCTACTATTCTAAGTTATAGCAGACAAAGCAGAAGAAAAGTTTTACGAAAAAGAAAGGCCTGTCTGAGACATGAGACACACAGGATCTCTGGAAAGATATTTTTATTCTTTTTACCTTTCAATAGTAATAGCAAAAAGTTAACTTGAGATCAGTGGAAAGAGAGAACACAACTGTGTTTTATTTTAACTTTTTTGTCCTTTGACAAATATTTTTGAGTACATAGTAAATGCAAGATACATTTTCATATTTAAATTTGTTCTTCATTATTTACATATTTTCCTTTGTTTCTAATTCCAATTTTATTTTGCCTCAGACTAAAAGAACCATGCACCATGTCAAGAAGTCAAAAGTTTCTCATCTGGCTTTCTGATATGTAAGATTTTTAGTTTCTTGATGTAGAATTTATTGCTTTAGCTATATTTATTAAATACTATACTTTTAATTTAGTGCAATCTTTTCACATGTAATTTGTAACAAGGACCTATTGAGCACCTGCTATGCAAATGAATATGTATGAATAATTTAGAATTTGCTTAATTATTTATCACAAAACCTTAGGCATAATCTTTAGATAATCTCTTCAGCTTCATAGGTGCACTGAGCCCCCACCCACCCCAATTTAAATGATTTAATTGCAGTTATCTAGCTTGTAAATCAGAGCTGGGATAAGAAACCACTCCCTCCTGTTTATTTGCTGTTTCTGCTAGTCCACAATCAAAAATGTGATGGAAAGAAATATGCATAAAGCAATGCAGTATATATAAAACTGCATATTACTTAATGGTACACTTCTCAAAAGAACCTTATTCCTAAGATATATTGAGTTTATTTTTAGATAAAACCCACAAAGTGAAATTGTGTTGTATTTTGCTTTAAAATGGAGCCTAACTATTAAAAATGTTAACAGTCCTAAATCAAGACCTTTTTTTTAAAACTTAGTTCCTATTTCAGAGTCTTTGAAAACTAGTTTTATCTTTTTCTCTATACCATTGTGTTTATTCCTTTTTTCCCCTTTATTCCTGATTTAATTTCTAGTATTCAAGGACACCTTTTAATTGGGTGTCAGATGCACATGCTTTCTAATTACTGTTACTAATTCTAGTGGAGGTAACCAGAATAGAGAAAATATATATTTATCTTTCCAGTACAGTTAGTTCCTATCTTGCTCAAGTGATTTATATTCTAAAGTTCACTTATAAGTCAGTTGTTTAAAACTAAAAAATGCTTTTTTCTTCCTATGTGTAAGATAGTATGATTAACGGACATTAGTTTCTAAGGTAACTCTCAAAAGACTATTTAATCCATGATGTAACTGAACTATGATGTTATAGAACTTGATCAGAGTTTGCAGCCTTATTTTTAATCTTATTTTACTTTTCATAAAGAGGAATTTATTAAGTTGCAAGTTTACAGTTCTAAGGCTGTGAAAATGTTGAAATTAAGGCAAAGATATAAAAATGTCCAAATTAAGACATCCAGGTAAAGATACCTTGGTTGAAGGCCATTGATATTCAGGACTTCTCTCTGAGCTAGAAAGGTACCTGGTGACGTCTGCTAGCTTTCTCTCCAGGCTATTTCAGTGGCTTCCCTGGGGCTATATCAATTTTGTTGACTCTGTCAATTCTGGTGTCTCTAAAGCTTTTTCCAAAATGGTTCCCTCTTTTTTATTTTTTTAATATATTTTCATTGAAAAATCTTCACACACATATATTCCATCTATGGTGTGCAATCTGTGGCTCACAGTATCATTACATAGTTGTGTATTCATCACCATGCTCATTTTTTACTACATTTGTATCACTCCAGAAAAAGAAAAAGAAAAAAAACCTCATACATACCATACCCCTTATCCCTCCCTCTCACTGACCATTAGTATTTCCATCTACCCAATTTATTTTACCCTTTGTCCCCCTATTATTTATTTATTTATATCCGTATTTTTTTACTTGTCTGTCCATACACTGGATAAAAGGAGTATCAAACACAAGGTTTCACAATCACCCAGTCACATTGTCAATGATATCTTTATACAGTTGTTTTCAAGAATCAAGGCTACTGGCACACAGCTCAACAGTTTCAGGTGCTTCCCTCCAGCCACTCCAATACACTATAAACTAAAAAGGGATATCTATATACTGTGTAAGATAACCTCAGGATAACCTCCCAACTGTTTGAAATCTCTGATCCACTGAGACTTTATTTTGTCTCATTTCTCTTTTCCCACTTTTGGTCAAGAAGTCTTTCTCAATCCCTTGATACTGGGTCCTAGCTCATCCCAGGATTCCTGTCCCACATTGCCAGGGAGATTTACACACCTGGAAGTCATGTCCCACCATAGGAGGGAGAGCAGTGTGTTCACCCTTCAAGTTGGCTTAGAGAGAGGCCACATCTGAGCAACAAAAGGGGTTCTCTGGGGGTGACTGTTAGGCTTAATTTTAAGTAGGCTTAACCTATTCTTTGCAAGAATAAGTCTCATAAGGGCAAACCCCAAGATTGAGGGCTCAGCCTATTGATTTGGTAGTCCCTACTGCTTGCGGGAATATCAGAAATTCTCCAAATGGGAAGTTGAGTATTTCCTCCTTTCCGCAGTTCCCCAGGGGGACTTTGCAAATATTTCTTTATTCATTGTCCAAATTACTCTGAGATATATTGCGGCACCACATTAACCTGGACAAAACAACAAAAGCTCACATCCTATTCAAGATTCCATATACTTATGATGTTCAACTAAACTAACCACACAAGTTAAATTAGGAAATGTATTACCTAAAATATAAATTTGCACCAAATAAATATCTCCCCTCTTAGTCTCACAAAGAGATTGAAGTTTTAAAATATGGACGATATCATGCTGTACCCTGTATTCTGATATACCTTAGTCCTATCCAGATCGGCTTCATTCATATCTCTACTCTAAGTCTGAACACTTTTTCCACTTTTTAAACAATTCCTGTATGGGGTACTGCCAACGTTCATAGCTTCAGAGATCCAACTCTGAGTCTCAGGTGTCACATGAATCCTCAAAAGTTTCTGGGAACGACCAGGTTATAAAGGAACAGCTTAGTATCTCAGAATTTAGAAATAACAATTACAACTCCTCATTATATGTGACTGCTATAAGAGCTTACAATCTAGGACCCTTTGCAATAGGCCCCAACCTGAAAACCCATGCTCTTGACTTCACTGAGGTGTTTTTTTGGCATAGGCAGGCACTGGGAATCAAAACTGGGTCTCCAATTCCAAACAAAGTCGAGAGGTTATCCTGGAGGTTATTCTTATGCATTAAGTAGATGTCACCTTGTTGTTCAAGATGTAGTGGAGAGGCTGGAGGGAACTGCCTGAAAATGTAGAGCTGTGTTCCAGTAGCCATGTTTCTTGATGATGATTGAACAATTATATAACTTTCACAATGAGACTCTGTGAATGTGAAAACCTTATGTCTGATGCTCCTTTTAGCTACTATATCAACAAAAGAGTAGAACATATGGAATAAAAATAAATAATAGGGAGAACAAATGTTAAAATAAATTTAGTTTGAAATGCTAGTGGTAAATGAAAGCGAGGGGTAAGGGGTATGGTATGTACAATCTTTTTTTCTCTATTATCATTTTATTTCTTTTTCTGTTGTCTTTTTATTTCTTTTTCTAAATCGATGCAAATGTTCTAAGAAATGATGAATATGCAACTATGTGATGATATTAAGAATTACTGATTGTATATGTAGAATGGAATGATATCTTAATGTTTTGTTTGTTAATTTTTTTTTAATTAATAAAAAAAGTTAAAAAAAAAACTGGGTCTCCAGTATGACAGGCGAGAATCTGCCACTGAGCCACCGTGGCCACCCAGTTCACTGAGTTTTTATATTATAGTTAGTCCATATGTTTGAGGCATGATTATATTTGTTTTTTGTTCCTGATATTTCATTCAACATGCAGTTGTTAAGGTTCATGCATGCCTCACAACTTCATTTCTTCTTGCAGCTGCTCGGTAGTCCATTGTATATATACACCATAGCTCCCACTTCCATTCCTCAGTTGTTGTACCCTTAGGCCACCTCTATCCATTGTGGATCTGAAACACTGCCGCTATAAACACCAGTGTGCAAATGTCCATTCATGTCCCCACAGTCAGTTCCTCCAGGTATATACTGACCAACAGGGTTTCAGGATCATATGGCAACTCCACCCCTAACCTCCTGTGGAACCACCACACTGCCCTCCAAGGGGGCTGCACCTCTCAGTCCCTACTGACGGTGAATAGGTACATCCCTTTCTCCACATTTTCTCTACACTTGTTTCTCTCTGTTCATTTTTAAACAGTTTTATTCACCTATCATACAGTCCAACCTAAGTGTATAGACATGCCTTCACCACCATGATCTATATGAAGATATTTCCTTTTCTTCCACAAAGAATCCATACTCCTTCCCTATGACCCCACACATACACTGCCTGTTGACATTTAGTTTTGGCATAATGCCTTTTTTTACACTCAGTGGAAGGATATTACAATGTTACTGTTGACTATAGAACCTAGCTTGCATTTATTGTACTTTTTCCCCTATACCATCTTTTTTCGACACCTGCAGCCTTATTTTAACTTGGAAAATTAGGAAAATATTACTTCCCCGCTGTTCCTGACTCTTACTATGGTTCCAATAGGGAAAGTGAGAAAGCCTCTTGTCCCTTGAGCTGCTACAATAAGAATGGGTCTCCTGAGGATCTAGTGACCTCAAGGAATACAAAGGAAATTCTGGTTGGCCACCAGCAGCCAGCAGTGAAAAGAGATCCAAAAGTTAAGACATGAAAATGCATCCATGGCAGCCATTTTTACTTGACATCATTGCATATATTACTGAAAGTATTAGAATTTGATTTTAAGTAGGAGTTACTAAACTCTGAATTGCCAGCTAGGACTAAGGTGTACCTAAATCTGTTTTGCTTTTCTTTGCTTAGACTACTAATGAGGAAAGCTCTGTTTGACCACCTCACTGCTCGAGGTATACAGGTAAGTTTCTGGAATGATGCATTTTGGAAAGAGCATGGTTTACCAGTTTAAGACAAGTGTGAAGATAAGGAACTTTTCAATGATTTAATCTGCTTACTGACTCTGATGATGCTGCCCTACTGACTTACAAATAAAGACCTTGAGCTCTGCTTTACAGGTAATAATAAAGCATTGCCATTTTTATATGTCATAATAGCTGAAATCAGAGGGGTGAGACAGTGCATGTTTAATGAGCAAAGTAAAACTTTTTAAAAGGGTTTAATGATTTCTTAGAATTACAAGTTTAAAAGGTTATTTAAAAGTGTGCAGAGATTGCAATGATAAATGCTATTATAAAAATAATTTTATGCTTTAACATTTCTTCTCATACTTCTCACAATTCTGATTTTCAGGTGTATATTTGGGTACTAAATGAAGAACAAGAATACAAAAGAGCTTTTGATTTGGGAGCAACTGGGGTGATGACAGACTATCCAACAAAGCTTAAGGATTTTTTACATAATTTTTCAGCGTAGAAAAAGAGTTACTCAAAGACATTCAAAGAAAACATCAAAAGACTTAAGAAAAAGTCTTTCACCATCATTTCCCTAAGCCATTTCTAAAATGGTAAAAGGTTTAATCACTTAAGTTTTCTTACCTCATTTTTAAGCCTGTCTGAGAATGTAGAAACTATATATTGCATATTTATTTTAAATAATATTGCTTATTTTACATTTGGAAATAGTTTATTTAGAAAGATAATTGGTTATGAGATGTAAGTAGAAGATAATTGATCAAGATTTCTGTATATGATGCAGTATTCTACTATTATAAATAATTCTGCAATCAAAGACTATTTGGTAAATTTGGCATTAGCCCTCAATGGAATAAGATCAACTGATTAGTAAACCAAAAATTGTAAGGCCGTTACAGCTAATCTGAGTTGTCTCTTTATTTCTAGGTATATCTTAGAAATAAATAAATAGATGGATAGATAGATAGATAGATAGATAGATAGATAGATAGATAGATAGATATAGATAGATATAGATAGATAAACACATAAATAAAAACAGTGGAAGGAGAGTTTGGACATCAGTGATGTGGTTGTCTGGCAAGTTATACCTGTTAACATAAGGCAGGCTCAAAGAAATACCTGAAAGTACATTACTTGGTCAGAAGTAAAATCTGTAAATTGATTAGATTTCTTAGTTGCTGCTGTTAATGAGAATATTCTATTTGAACCCCTTTTCAGGTATATAACAATGCTACTATGTCTAATTTTTTGGTGAATATTAAAAATGGGCTTACCAATTAAATTATGACAAGATCCAAGAAGTCATATTTTTTATGTTTCTCTGAAAAAATGTAAGATTTACATTTTTGGCGATGACTAACTGGGCCTACATCTAGTCCTTAAATTGCATCTTGAATCCTAATCATCATATTAAACTGATGAAAGTATACATAATTGTTTCTAACACTCATGATATGAACCATCTGTTCCCCTCTTTATGTCTAAAAATTCATTCTTTGGATGTTAGCTAGAAATAGAATTTCCCAAAGTATTAGACATCATTTTATCAGTTTTTTCTGTGATTTCATGTAAATCTGTTTCTGAACTTTTTTATTAGCTCTTTTCATGATCTTAGGCTGTGAGTTAAATATAATCTAGAATAATAAGTTTCTTTTACCTAGATTACATCACTCATTTGGAGTTTGCCAGCTACATAGCTATGAAGGATGATCATACTCTCCCATCTGTCCTGAATGGCATAAATAACACTTACTTTTTTGTTTAAACTGAAATAAAGTTTTCTAAGAACAAAAAGGGTTCTTGATTGTTTTATTTTTTTACAGTTGTAATTCTAAATATACATTATAGATTTTTGCATAACTTAATGAAGTGGTGAATTGATTAATATACCTGAGATTTCTTACTAGAATAAGGAAAATAAAAGAAAATATGGAAACCCTTTTATGGTAAGGAAGTTGCCTCTTGCATTTGAACAAATTGCTCAGGCAGGTAATCTATTAAGTCAATCATTTTTATACTATAATTATAGTTACTAGGGATAATTTTGATCATTTTTGATATAATTATTTTTGTAATTTCTTCTTTCCAAATTTAGCTTTGTGATTCAGAGCAGTTCATATTATAAGATCAGCATATATTTTTTCAGCCAACAGAAAATAAGGTAACCCAAATGGCAAAAATGTTTTTAGAAAGTCTTAAAAAGTGTGATGATTTTATAGTCAAGGTGACTTTAATTCACTTAATGAAAGAATAGTCATAACAAAAGAGATGGTAGTCATTATCAGATAACATCTGGAATACTACTTTTTTTATTGGTGTTTCCTGTTTTAAAAGAGATTAAATGCCCTTTCATCTTGAGATAGATATTTGTAGGCATGATGAATAGCATTGTGAAGAGACTGAAGAAATGATCAAAGGGTGTGATTACCTTTCTGCTGGGATGAGGCTGGCACTAGGTTTGTCATGACCAACTATAGGTCTAGTCCTAATACCAATAGTATTCCAAGTACGTGGAAGTGAGCAACAGTTGGCTGGCAATTCAGCAAGCATTTGGTACTGGGGAGTCTTAACAAGAAGTAGTGAGTATCTCTGTAGGACTAGGGTCCTAGGCAGAGTTCTAAGGCAAAACAGTATGCAAAGCACCAGAGCTAGGATTCAGGTCTTAGAAAGAACCTCAGTTAATAGAACTGAAGATCAGAGTGATAACACTGGTCTAATTACAGAGGGAAATTTTTACCGAGTCGGAGAACTTCTTAAGCTCCCATTTCTGGCCAGGACTGGTTCTAGAGATTGCAGGTGGACATCTAGTAGCCACGGCTTTGGATAAAAAATGACGGCTGTGGTTTGGGAAAAAAGCAGAATATAAAACATAAGTTATAATGTGTTCCAGTGTGGGAAACTATTAACGTAGAATATAGTGTGAATGATTTCACCTAGGTATATGCAACAAGGTGGCCCTGGAAAGGCTCACCTAAAAAACAAATTGTTGAGAGAGAATCTGCCATAGATAAGAGCACCTGAAGGTAGACATGATTGTGCAATTGAAGAGTTCGTTCTGAACTGAAAGCCATATATCCCAAGTAGGTAGATAATGAGAGATTAAAAGCAAGAAACAAACTAGTCTTCCAGTTGGCCAAGTGGTGGTGAAAGGATGCACCAGGATTCTATTACCCCACAGAATCTTTGATCAACTACCTAAACCTGGCAGACCCATCTTTCCCAGAGCTCTGGAAAACAGAGCATTGCAGTAACAGGGTGAGTGCAAAAATCAAGAAAACACAGTTTAAAATGGTAGGAGAAGCTGGCTCCTCCTCCATCCTCTCCCTGGCACAGTGTGGAGCCAGCCTACTCTGTGCAATCATTGTGGGTCTTTGACCCTGTTCCAGAGACCAGAATAACCGCTATGAGCATTCTGTGGTGTCTGCATATCCATGACAGTTTATCTGGTGGCAGCATAAAGAAGAACTGAACCAGAATACTGAGTCTCTGGCTCACCTTCCCAGAACTTGCCCCGCAGGCAAAAGTAGCTTGCTGACATGTAAAGCAGTGAAGAAATAAATCAAAGTGGGCTTTTGATTACCTGCTTAAGACATATAATAGAATGCCCAGGTCAGGGGGAAACATCTATTTCAAAGGTAAAAGAGGGGGCATTCGGATCCTTGTAAACAGAGGAATTCCTCATAACCAATACAAGACCTAAATATAAGAACCCAAACTATACAATATTAAGCAATGGTTTCTTATAACTTATACAAAAAGCACAAGCAACAAAAAAATAGATAATTGGCTCTTCATCAACGTTAAAATCTTTTGTGCATCAGAGGATTTCATCAAGAAAATTAAAAAATAACCTATAGAATGAGAGAAAATATTTGGAAACCATATATCTATCAGGGTTAGTAACCAAAATATATAAAGAACCCCTATAACTCAACAACAAAAGACAACTCAATTTTTTTTTAAAATGGAAAAAAGACTTGGATACATGTTATTGCAAAGAAAACATTCACAAGCCCAATAACCACATGAAGAGTTCTTCAGCATCATTAGTTACTAGGGAAATTCAAATCAAAACCATGAGATACCTTTTCATACCCATTGGGATGGCTACTATTTTCAAAAAATGGAAAATAACAAGAGTTAGATAGAATATAGAGAAATAAGAACCCTTGAACACTGTTGGTGGCAATGTAAAATAGCACAGCTACTGTGGAAAACTGGCAGACCCTCAGAAAGTTAAGTATAAAATTACTATATGATCCAGCAATCCCTCTTCTAGACATATACTTCTAAAAATTGAAAGCAGGGACTCAAACAGATATTGCACACCAATGTTCATGGGGTCATTATTCACAATTGCCAAAAGGTGGGAGCAACACAAGTGTCCATGAAGAGATGAATGGATAGACAAACCATGGTATAGGCCTACAATGGAATATTATTCAGCCATAAAAAGGAATGAAGTTCTGAGCCTGTGACAACATGGATGGACCTTGAGGACATTATGCTGAGTAAAAGAAATCAGACACAAAGGGCAAATATTACATGATCTTGTTGATATGAAATAATCAGAATAAACAAATTCATAGAATCAGAAGCTAGAATACAAGTTATCAAGAGCTGGATGGGGATGGGTAATGGGGAATTAATGCTTAAGTGGTATGGATGATGTAAAAGTTTTAATAATGGATGGTGATGGTGGTGGCAGAACTTTGTGAATGTAATTCACACCAATGAATTGTATAATTGAAAGTGGATAAAATGGGAAATTTTAGGTTGTATATATATTATCAGAATAAAACATAGAACTGTACAACATAGAGTGTACACTAATATAAACTATGGAATATAGTTGATAGTATAATTATTATAAAAAAAAACCAAACAACTCTTCCTTTTATTTTCTCAGTCTACTCAGGATGTACTTTGAATGCATTTGAAAGAATGAGGTAGGATGATTTAATAGCTTCTTTTATTTCCCCTACAAATAAACACTTCTCCACATTCATTCCCCTCAAAGAACCAAAATGACCAGGCAATAATATGGCACACTCATTTCAGTGTCAAAAGGAAAAATGTAAATACTATTCTGAAACAAGACACCAGAACAAGGTCGCAATTATTAACAGTCACATCCAAGAGACAGAGAGATCAGAATGCTGAAATAATGAGAAAATTCATAAAGCTATGAGTGATGCTTAGTTTTTATGCCTCTTTTGTATAGCATTGACAAATGTTTGAAAATTTGGGGTCATGCTATATTTTGGAAAAGGATACAAACCGAGACCAGAGATTGGACCAGAAACTGGATTAGAAGGCTAAACAGATCTAACTGACATTAGACTGCATAAAAATTAATTTGGCTGTAGTGTACATGATGGAAGATTGTTGCAATTCAGGCAGAGGTAATAAGGGTCCAATGTAAGTAGAGAAACAATGAATCTAAGTGTCCTGTAAGGGAAGAGTTAGTTAAGAGGGGGTGGCTGGATGAGCTTAACAGGAGAAAGGAAAGTCACTAATAATTATAAAGCTGCAAGAAAATGGGAGCTTGAGAGGAACAAGTTTGGTGGTTAAAGATGGTGAACATGGGTGTACACTGGGTTTAAAATGGCAGATGTTTGAGTAGCTGTGCTTTAGGTGTATTAGCCCTCAATGAAAGGATAGTCTAGAGGAGTAGATTAGGAGTTGTGGTACTTCATAATTATGGATTTGCAAAGCTAACACTTTAGAGGTGATATTAGTTCCTTTTCTGTACACTACTTGAAATTTGAATATGTTACATTCCACTAGATAGCCAAATTGGGAATACCATGGTTCCTACCATAGTGAGATTAAATGAGCATAACACACTCACTTAAACCTTTTTCTTTCAAAAGTAGAGAACTCTATGGAAACAGTCGTGATTTTTACTCTTCATACTGTTTATGAAAAGAATACAAATACATTTTTTTTTAGAATGCAAATACATTAGTCTTGTATGTCCGTAGATTTTAGATTTACTTTCTTGAAGACTTAAATTAACAAGGTAAGGCCTAGTTAGCCTCTGCTGGGTTAGTGTAGATGCTTACGCTAGGAGGAAACTGAGGAGTCATGACTGTGGTCCACTTTTTTCTGTTTCATATATAAGTTCCACATAAAATTTCAATTAAAATAGGGGTTTTCTGCTAATTTTTTTTCTTTTATAATCTTTGATATAAGATTTTTTACCCTCCAAGCTTGAATAGAATGTCCTTCCTTCTCCCTTCTTCCTTCCTAACTCACTCTAAGTCTTTATTATTCATTAAATTTTTCAATGGTTTATGGTTCATATTTCTGGTCAATAAACTTTTCATGAACCAACCAATGGGTGGGGAGCAAGGGACAAGAGACATAAACAGGTAATCTATAACACTAAATGGCCAACAAACATATAAAATGTTTAACCGCCCTAGTAATCATAGTCCCACCAATTTCTAATTCTCAGATGGGCAGGAATGAAAATTACTGGGGAAAGTTATGGGGAAATGGGCACTCATGAACTATTCCTGGGAGAATAAATTGGCAGAACACTTTGAGGAACAATTTGGCAGAATCTTTAAATACATATATCCATTCATTCAGCAATTCCAGTGTTGTCCTAAGAAAATAATAGGACAAGTGCCAAAAGATGCAGGGTGAAAAATTGGGGAAAAAACTAAAAATGCAACTTTGAGGAACAGTTTTAAATAAATTATTAAAGATCATTATAATGGTATAATTAAAATATTATTCTGTATTTATTGATATGAGATATTAACTGAAAAAAATAGGCGATACATCTTGAATAACAAGATGATATCTATTTAATGCATAAGAATAACCTCCAGGATAATCTCTCGACTCTGTTTGGAATCTCTCAGCCATTGACACTTTATTTTGTCTCATTTCACTCTTCCCCCTTTTGTTCAAGAAGTTTCTCTCAATCCCTTGATGCTGGGTCTCAGCTCATTCTAGAGTTTTTCTCAATCCCTTGATGCTGAGTCTCAGCTCATTCTAGGATTTCTGTCCCACATTGCCAGGAAGGCCCACACCCCTGGGAATCATGTCCATGTCGACGGGGAGAGTGGTGAGTTTGCTTGTTGTATTGGCTGGAGACAGAGGCCACATCTGAGCAACAAAAGAGGTTCTCTTGGGGGTGACTCTTAGGCCTAATTTTAAGTAGGCTTGACCTATTCTTTGTGGGGTTAAGTTTCATGTGAACAAATCCCAAGACTAGGGGCTCAGCCTACGGCTTCTGTTGTCCGCACTGCTTGTGAGAATATCAATAATTCAACTTGGGGAGGTTGAATTTTCCTCCGTTCTCACCATTCCCCAAAGGGGACTTTGCAAATACTTTCCCACTCACTGATCAAATCACTCTGGGATTCATCGGGGCATCACTCTGGACAAACCAATAAAATCTAATGTCCTACCCAAGATTCCATGTACTTATGTTGTTCAACCAACTATCTACATTAAGTTATATTAGGAGATGCACTAGTCAAAATATAAATTTTGTACCAAATAAACATTTTTGATTTAGTCTCACACATAAATTGAAATTTTAAAATATGAATTACCATCTATTTTCAGCACCCTGCAGTAATGACATTCCTTTGTTCTTCCTCATGCAAAATCATTTTTAAATTTGTACATTTAGTCATTATCATTATACACTCTTGGCATTCCTAGATTATACCATCTCAATCTTTATCGTCTATCTTTCTTTGTGATTTCATTTATGCCCCAGCCCTACTCCCTCTATCATTCTCACATTCAGCTTCATTCAGTGTTTTAACATAATTGTGTTACAGTTAGGTAGTGTTGTGCTGTCCATTTCTGAGTTTTTATATTCAGTCCTGTTGCACAATCTGTATCCCTTCAGCTCCAGTTGTCCAATATCTTACCCTATTTCTATGTCCTGATGGTCTCTGTTACCAACGAAATATTCCAAGTTTATTCACTAATGTCAGTTCATATCAGTGAGACCATACAGTATTTGTCCTTTTGTGTTTGGCTAATCACACTCAGCATAATGTCCTTAAGGTCCATCCATGTTGTTACAAACTTCATAATTTTATTCTGTCTTACAGCTGCATAATATTCCATCGTATGTATATGCCACAGTTTGTTTAGCCAACCGTCTGTTGATGGACATTTTGGCTGTTTCCATCTCTTGGTAATTGTAAATAATGCTGCTATAAACATTGGTGTGCAAATGTCCATTTGTGTCCTTGCTCTCATGGCCTTTGAGTAGAGACCACATATAGATTAGGTCTTATTTTTTAATCCATTCTGCCAGTCTATGTCTTTTGATTGGGGGAGTTTAATCCATTAATAATTAGTGTTATTACTGCACGGGTAGTACTTTCTTCTACTATTCTGCCTTCTGGATTTTATATGTCATATCTAATTTTCCTTCTTTTTACCTTTACTCATAGTCTTCCTTTCTACACTCTTCTCCACTCCTCTCTCTTCTGTCTTTTTGTATCTGTCTCTAGTGCTCCCTTTAGTATTTCTTGCAGAGCTGGTCTCTTGGTCACAAATTCTCTCAGTGATTTTTTTGTCTGAAAATGTTTTAATTTCTCCTTCATTTTTGAAGGACAATTTTGCTGAATATAGAATTCTTGGTTGGCAGTTTTTCTCTTTTAATAATTTAAATATATCACCCCACTGTCTTCTCACCTCCATTGTTTCTGCTGAGAGATTTATGCATAGTCTTATTGGGCTTCCCTTGTACGTGATGGTTTGCTTTTCTCTTGCTGCTTTCAAGATTCTCTCTTTTTCATTGACCTCTGACATTCTGATTAGTTAATGTCTTGGAGTATGTGTATTTGGATTTATTCTCTTTGGGGTATGCTGCACTTCTTGGATCTGTAATTTTAAGTCTTTCATAAGAGTTGGGAAATTCTCAGTGATAATTTCCTCCATTAGTTTTTCTCCTCCTTTTTCCTTCTCTTCTCCTTCTGGGACATCTGCAACATGTATATTCGTGCGCTTCATATTGTCTTTCAGTTCCCTGAGTCCCTGCTCATATTTTTCCATTTTTTTCCCCTATATTTTCTTTTGCTTGATGGATTTCAGATGTTCCGTCCTCCAGTTCACTAATCCTATCTTCTGTCTCTCGAAATCTAACATTGTAGGTTTCCATTGTTTTTTTCATCTCTTCTGCTGTGCCTTTCATTCCCATAAGTTCTGTGATTTGTTTTTTCAGACTTTCGATTTCTTCTTTTTGTTCATTCCTTGCCTTCTTTATATCCTCCCTCAATTGATTTGGTTTTTGATGAGGTTTTCCATGTCTGTTCGTATATTCTGAATTAAATCTTTCAGCTCCTGTATCTCATTTGGATTGTTGGTTTGTTCCTTTGACTGGGCCATATCTTCAATTTTCCTAGTGTGATTTATTATTTTTGCTGGTGTCTAGGCATTTAATTACCTTAATCAGTTTATCCTGGATATTGCTTGTACTTCTTTTACCTAGGGTTTTCTTGCTGGATGACTTTGTTGTCTATCTCTTTTTTGACATTCAATTCAGCTTTATCTGTACCTCTAGCTTTAGTTTTGTTTAACAGAGGAGAATTTTTCAGTTCTTGTTTTCTTGTTTCTTGCCCTGCTTGATGGTGCCTTTCCCCCACCACACACACACACACTTTGGAGGGTCTACTTAGGTATTATAGACCACAGCCAGATTTTCCCAGACCAAACTGGCCTCCTATCAGGAGGAAAACCTGTGTCGGTTTTCCCCAAGGGTGAGACTCAGCATGTTGAAAGACTTTCCTGTGAAGTCTCTGGACTCTGTTTTTCTTATCCTGCCCAGTATGTGGTGCTTGTCTGCCTGCAGGTCCCACCTGCATAAGATGATGCATACCTTTAACTTTG